>NW_022589707.1:41288775-41553830 GCF_004348235.1 Phoca vitulina | reverse complement strand
TGGTATATATACACAATGGAATATTATGCAGCCATCAAAAGGAATGAGATCTTGCCATTTGCAACGACGTGGATGGAACTGGAGGGTATCATGCTGAGCGAAATAAGTCAAACAGAGAAAGACATGTATCATATGACCTCACTGATATGAGGAATTCTTAATCTCAGGAAACAAACTGAGGGTTGCTGGAGTGGGGGGTGGGGTGGGAGGGATGGGGTGACTGGGTGATGGACACTGGGGAGGGTATGTGTTCTGGTAAGCGCTGTGAATTTTGCAGGACTGTTGAATCTCAGATCTGTACCTCTGAAACAAATAATGCAATATATGTTAAGAAAGAAAAAAAGAAGAAGAAGAATGTAGCAGGAGGGGAAGAATGAAGGGGGGGAAATCGGAGGGGGAGAAGAACCATGAGAGACGATGGACTCTGAAAAACAAACTGAGGGTTCTAGAGGGGAGGAGAATGGGGGGATGGGTTAGCCTGGTGATGGGTATTGAGGAGGGCACTTGTTGGGATGAGCACTGGGTGTTATATGTAAGTTATAAATCACTAAATTCTACTCCTGAAACCAATAGTACCCTATATGTTAACTAACTAGAATTTAAATAAAAACTTGAAACAAACAAACAAAAAAAGAATTGGCTTAAGGAAACTGTAAGGTTCAGTGTAAATGTTTATTTTCTTTTAATAAGAGAAAAGCAATGACGTTTTTGTTTTACAACTTTCAGAGTTTTCATGAATACAGAAAGGCTACTGATCCATTTCCCACTTACTGATAATTAGTAACCCCTTACAGTACTTAGTAAAAACTATTTTAGTGTCTTTTACTCATTTTACTCTCCATGTTGCACATTCACTATGCAGCTTGGGAGAAAACAGGACCAGTTTAAGAATTCTCAGACTAGGGACACCTGAGCAGCTCAGTCAGTTAAACCTCTGCCTTCAGCTCAGTTCATGATCTCAGGGTCCTGGGATTGAGTCCTGCCATTGGGCTCCTTGCTCAGCAGGGAGCATGCTTCTCCCTCTGCCTGGAGCTTCCCCTGCTTGTGCTCGCTCTCTCTAACAAATAAATAAAAATCTTAAAAAAAAAAAAAAAAAAAGAATTATCAGACTAGTAATTTGTACCTCCTTATAAGTATTTGTCTGGTTAAAAAAAACAAAACAACCCTTTACTTTATCTAAGCTAAAGTACAATTTCACTGGATCCATCAATAAATGGCATCCAATCTAATAGAGGACTTGAATTAAGTCATTGGGTGAGATTTTTTTGCCTTAACAAAATATTACTGCCTTTTCAAAACCTCCCTGCTTGCTCCCTGTTACCGTAACAATCATAATTACTCTTCTCACCTAAAGGAAGATATGAGAATGTTGTGTTTTTTATCTTGGGTCTATAAAGGCTACAGCCAATATGTTTCACGTTGTAAAAACTACAGATAATCTCAAAGCATACAATGAAATTATTTGTTTTGTTTTGTTTTGTTTTTTATTTGAGAGAGAGAAAGCACCAGTGGGAGGAGGAGCAGCGGGAGGGAGAGGGAGAAGCAGACTCCCCACTGAGCAGGGAGCCACGACCCCAAGATTACAACTGGAGCCAAAGGCAGATGCCCAAATGACTGAGCCACCCAGGCGCGCCTGAAATTATTTGTTTTAATCCAGAAGCATCATGCAAAGGTTACATTGTTTAAGTGACTAAATATTAGTTCTGAGGATCAGAACTGAATGGATCAACTGCAAACAAATCTTTAAAAATAATCTTCAAGTTTATATTTTCTCTGCCTTTCACACTGTATTATTTCACAGAATCAATTCGAACCTTCTTAGTTACAGGCAGCATCAATATAACTTCCCCATTGTATCTCCAGCTATTCCCCCAAATACACCACATGTTCCTGTTATGCCGCATTTCTCACTTTCTGGGGCACTTTTCCAGGAAAGGGGTCTTAGCACATGTTTTTCCTCCTACCTAGAATCTCTTACCTATAATGCCTTATCTATAGTTTTTGCAAACTCCCATGGAGACTTTCAGACCCAGCTTTGATGATACCACCACAGTGAAGCCTTCCCTATCGCCGCCAGGCAAGGAAAGTTATTACGTGCTTTGCACTTTTCTCAATAGGATTTCTTTTATAATACTGTGTTTATCTATTTAATAGAGTCTAAGTTTCTTGATAGCAGAGACTGCCTTCTTCATATTTGCATTTCCAGAAACTACAGCACCTACCTCAAATAAGTGTTCACTCAATGTTTATGAAATTAATGAATTCCTTTTCATTTCTTTTCAATGTTAGCTGTCCCAGATGACTTTGCATAAGTCATTTGATGGCTATAGACAGACGGGTAGAGAAGAGCCCTGCAAGAGGCCTAAATGGACTCTAGTAGGAAGCTTGTGTTGGTCAGCGAGCAGGAAGTTCACAAAAATAATTTGTTTCTTCCAAAATGCAACATTTCTTCATAACACAAAGGGTCTCAGTTAGTTGATAGCTTTAGAGACAGAAGTTCTTTATTCTGTATTACGTAATTGGCATTGAAAGAAAAATGACCTTAGAATCTTAACCTTAAAAATAAATGTAACTTTTCCTTTGTTTAAAAAGAAAATAATGAAGAAAGCTAAACGGAGGAAGGGAGCCAAGAAAAAGAAGTTATCTGGGAATTAAACAAGCTATTTCAACTTTTCAGACTGTCTAAGAATAAACAAAATGCAACAGAAACAGCAGAAACAGCCCCCCCCCCTTTCTCTCATATTAGCACATTCTTAATAAGTATATAAATAAGTATTCTTCTACACTGGTTCAGACAAAACCTTTTAGTAGCTTGAGTGCAAACAGACAGCTAAGGGTTCACTGCCTGCTTTATTCTTGCATATCACCTATAGGCTCAGATGGTTTTGTTTACAAGTGTGCTCTAAGATCTTCAGAAACAGTGTGCTCTAAGATCTTCAGAAACATCAGGTGTTTAAAGAGCACTTCAGGAAAAAGCACTTCATGAATTTATAGAAAGGGAATTAACATCAGGGTCATGAGCAAGTTAATTTACCATAACATTAATGAAACAAGCTTCTAGCAATGTGTTTACACAGTCACATGTTTTTGTAAAATTTGTAAAAATAAAATACATTTATCCTCAATAAGCTGAAACCACTGTCTCTTTGATTCTGACTTTCCTTCCACCACAATTTCTCTCTTCAGCAGGCATCTTAAAGTGCCCACAAACATTTTGAAGTCCAAGTGGAAGGTAAGTTGGTATACATTTAGATTGGGCTTAGTGAGATAGTTATGTGGTGTGCAGTTACTTCCATGAAGAAGTAAGTTATGACCAGCTGTTCCCAACACAAGAATGACTTTCAGGAATATATCTACCAGCCATTATGCAAACTAACCCAATGTCGGGATTTGAAGGTGCAGGGACAGATCTTGTTTGTCATATGTTTAGAGAATAGGATGGAGGTTCCTACTCACTGTTCCCCAGGTATACTTGCCCTATTTCCTCTGTGCCTTTGCTCTTCTTATTTCTCCCACCTAGCCCTGCCTTCCTACTTCCTCTAGTGAAAATCTGACACAAGATCTGATCAAATGCCATTTCCTCAGTGAAGCCTTCCCAAGTATAGAATAAATTTCTCCAGCTGTTTTCCATTCTTTTGCTTTTGTTTGTGTCTCTCTTTAAAAACAAACACTAGTTGTATTTTAGTTATTTGTGAACACGACTATTTCTTCCACTAAACTGTAAACTCTTAAATGTATTATTTAACTTTGAACGTCCCATCGTGTCAACCGTGGTGTCAAACAATGGTACCTAGAAAATGCTGATGTGAACCTAATTTTCTAAATTGGTCTATTCTTTTGTTAACATGATGCTGAACATATTTATTTGCCTCATGCACTGTTTCTTCTGTTAGAACAGGGTTCCTGCACAAAGATATAAAGATTGAGACACAGATATACATACATATCATTGATATGTAAACAATTAAAAATCTAGTAATCTAAGTCCTAGTGGCTTCATAAAATGAAGTTCTAGGTAGTAAATTAATCTTTGCAAGACTAAGGGCTTAAAAGAAGACAGAAAAGACCATTGAAGGTCACAATTTGCATATTGATCTAACTGTATGCTTATTCTCTTACAAACACATAATTAACTTTGCTTTTATTGAATTTTGGTTCTAAACCAATTTTATCAGTCATAGTTTCACTAGTAATTTCAGTGAAGTATGAGAGACAAATGTTAGTTAAGAAGGTAGCATGTATACTAATGTATCTGGATATTAGATTTAATACATACCAAATGTACTCTTTGGTAGATATTGGACTTGATCAATAACTGTGTTCCATTCTTACAGTATTTCTTAGGGCAGGAAATATTTCATAGTTAGGACTAAATTGAGTCTTAAGGTTATAATACAGAGGAGATATACAAGTAAGCCATAATTAGAAGCACCAATTATCTGGTGTGAGAGCAGGAGAATTAATTGCGGTAATATGATCTCTCCCTAAGTACTGGAGTTTTTTTTAATGTCTTTCCTGTGATCAGAGGTGGTAGTAGCAAGTGCACTGATTTGAGAATCAGAAGATTGAAGCTGAGTCCTGGCTGTGCCATTTATTAGTTGTAGGACTCTGAACGAGGTGGTTTAACTCAATAGCTCTCAGTTTCCTCATGTGTGAAATGGGAATAATTATATTTAATATTAATACTTGTTCTGCGTACCTTATAGGTCTGTCTTGCAGAGTCGATGGGATTCATCTGTTGATTCATCAGCAAGAATTTATTACCTATGCCAGATAATGAATATAAAAAAGATCTGTAAATTTCAAAGCCCTATAGAAATAAAGGGGATTATTTAAAAGAGAAAATATTTCATTTGGGCACTGAATATTAGAGTAAGAAACATAAATGTGGAACTTTTAAGATATCTTACTGAACAGAAAAAATGACATTTTAATTGGTACAAAGCCCTGCCTCCATGGCTTAGGCAAAAGACAAACATTTCAGCATTTTCTCCCTAACCTAACAGCAATGCTAAACTCATCCTATATATGTAGGAAATTCTGTGTGTGTGTGTGTGTGTGTGTGTGTGTGTACACACATAGACATACAACACATACTATATGTATAGTATACATATACTATATGGAGAGGCTACATGAGGAAGTAGAAAATCAGAAAATCAGAAAACCTGGGTTATAGTCCTAACTCTGCAATACATACATACAACACGTACTGTGTACACACTCTACATAGTATCTGTGTGTATGTGTATATATGTGTGTAAATACCTGGATATATACAAGCACACACACACACACAAATATCTGAATGTCATCCTCCCAAGCCTCAGGATTTGCACGTGGTTGAATTTTAAAGCAGCTGCTGCCATAGATTAAATCTGTACCAGTATGGCTCCAGTGGGAGAGCAAAGGTCAGAGTCACATCCAGGATGCCCTGGGAAGTCCAGGATATCAGCTAATCAAAAATATTTATATGGCTCACTCCTTTGTACAGTCAGTCCTAACTGTTCTAGAAAGAAAACAAACAGAAGAAAAAACAGTCCTTAACCTTAAACTGCTCACAACTCAGCTGAAAATCAGAAAAGATATAAATGTCTTCAGAAATATTCACAGAACAGTTCACATGCAAATGAATACCATAGTGTGCGGCTTTTCTCGTTCTTCCTAATCTCACTTGGGCCCTCTAAGAATAGTCCAGAAAAGCCACTTTTCTGAGGGTGGGGGAATAATAATATGCTGGTCACTGAACTGAATGCTTTACTTGAAGAAACAAACTCATAGATTTTAAGTAAATATCCCAAACAGTGTCATAAATCTAGTAAATAACATAATCAGGTTACACACCAAAGTCTGATTCCAATGCTCTTTTTTTTTTTTTAAGATTTTATTTATTTATTTGACAGAGAGAGAGAGACAGCGAGAGAGGGAACACAAGCAGGGGGAGGGGGAGAGGGAGAAGCAGGCTTCCCGCCGAGCAGGGAGCCCAGTGCGGGGCTTGATCCCAGGACCTTGGGATCACGACCTGAGCCAAAGGCAGACGCTTAACCAACTGAGCCACCCAGGTGCCCCAGATTCCAATGCTCTTAACCATGACACTATATGATAACTTGTAAGAATGCTGAAAACTATAATAATGTTATTGGAGTTTTTTTTTTTTTTTTAGAATTCTTAGTAGTTGTGAAGAAAATTCTATTTAGACTACCTGTATGTTCTACCCATAATACATGAAAACCACTGTGGTAGATTGAGTGCAAAGGGACAAGACAATGAATATGGATTTGAACACCATCCAACTGACACCGAGTTGAAGGAATGTCAAGATGCTTGTTGGTTGAGAGCTACCCAAGACTCCCCATCTGTTCTTTTAGAAAACCAAGCAGGAAGTGTAGGAAAGAATGCTGGGCAGGCTGATATGATGAGGAAGAGAAGTCTTAGTGATAGGTATGCACTATTCCATCTAGAACAGATCCAAACTCTGAGTGCCCCAAACCAACTGATGTTCTTAGGGTCAAAGGATTCCCTTTCTGAACAAAATATGTCTTTGCACATGCTGTGTCCTCTTCCTGGAATACTCTTTCCCACATATCCATGGCAAAATACTTCTTTCAAAACTCAGCTCCAATGTCAGGTCCATGGCACTCCCTTCCCTGACTCTCCCAGATAGATAGAATCACTGGTAGTTAACACCTTTATTATAGAGCTTGCTCACTCTTGCTCTTGCACGCACATGTGCTCTCTCTCCATGTGTGTGTGTGTGTGTCCTAGCATTCTGACTAGCTAAATTCACTTACACACTACTTGGTCCATGCAATAGTCAGTGTTGCATAAAAGTGCAGGTGTGCAAACCCTTCTTACAGTAAAGTAAGTCAGCCTGCCTCCCTAAAAAGTCTGAAATTATATGCACATTTATAAAGTAAAGACATCAGTACCGCAAGTGAGCTGCACCATTACTTGAAATGATGGAATATTCTGTCCCTCACGTTAGGCCAGGTGGAATGTTCATTCTACTCATTTTGAAGTGCTGGTCTAGAAAAATCTTTACACATTTGAGGCCCCAGAGAGTTATCTCATTTACCTTAAGACTGAACTACCTCTGAATATGAAACTATACGGAGATACTACATGATGAAGTAGAAAGTAGAAAATCAGAAAATCAGAAAACCTGGATTATAGTCCTAACTTTGCAGGCTTGCAAGTCACTGAAACTTGGGCCTCGGTATTCTTTCTCTAAAACAAGTGAGTCAGTTAGACCACATGTTTTCTCGGGTCTCTTCTGCTTGATAATATATTATATGATTCTATTATAAAATAAGGGCTTAGAGGGGCACCTGGCTGGCTCAGTTGGTGGAGCATGCAACTCTTGATTTCAGGGTTGTAAGTTCAGGCCCCACATTGGGTATAGAGATCACTTAAATATAAAAACTTAAAAAAAAATGAGGGAGAATTCAAGGAGCAACGCAAACCCAGAAATAGGTTTTGCATGCAAGTATGACAGTGCAGTGAACCCATCATGGGCTCGTCCCAGGACATGATGGAAGCACATCAGAGGATGAGCAAACAGGGCCCTCTTCTTCTACCTTTACCCTTAAAAGTCACCTAATTGAGTTGAATCTTGCTTGAGTCTCTGCTTCATTGTCTTTTCCTGATTGCCTCCAATCAAACCATTCTTGATTTTATTTCAGGCTCATACGTTCATCATAAAGTGATAAATTGTATAGGAATTCTGCATTATTATTTATTTTTTTTTTGCTTGTTGACTTGCCTTTACCAAGTCTTTTTTTATTATGTTTTTTTAATTTTTTATTGTTATGTTAATCCCCATACATTACATCATTAGTTTTAGATATAGTGTTCCATGATTCATTGTTTGTGCATAACACCCAGTGCTCCATGCAGAACGTGCCCTCCTCAATACCCTTCTGCATTATTATTATTCCTAGAGTTCACAAAGAATATTATGTGATTAAAAGACCTACGGACTGTTTCCCCATTGCATATATGTGTGTGTATCTTAAATTTAATGCTGTTCCCTTCACACACACACACACACACACACAAATATCCTCATAAAAACCATAACCTACTACTATTTAAAATAATATATTGATGGATACTTTGTAATCCAAGTTCTATGAAAATGCTTATTAACATTTCATCATTTTATACCTCAGGGAAACATATAATACTATATATATATATATACACACACACACATATATGCTCTATATATAGCATAGTATATATATATATAGTATAGTATATATATAGTATTATATATATATATAATACATATAATACTATTCCAAACTATTCAACCTTGTTATGGACCAACTATCTTGATTAAATAGTTCATTTATTTACTTATTTGAGAGAGAGAGAGAAAGACTGTGCATGCGTACACTAGTTGGGGGAGGGAGAGGGAAAGAGAGAATCTCAAGCAGATTCCCCACTGAATGCAGAGCCCAATGGCCAGCTCGACCCCATGACCCCGAGATCATGACCCGAGCTGAAATCAAGAATTGGATGCCTAACCGACTGAGCCACTCAGGCGCCCCTGGACCAACTATTTTTATTAAATGAATATGGGTCAATGATAAAGTACTATCTGTAGGGTTTGGGCCTTTTATTTATTTTTTTAAAGATTTTATTTATTTACTTGATTGACAGAGAGAGAGAGAGAGAGAGTGTGTGAGAGGGAACACAAGCAGGGGGAGTGGGAGAGGGAGAAGCAGGCTTCCGGCCAAGCAGGGAGCCCGATGCAGGGCTCGATCCCAGGACCCTGGGATCATGACCTGAGCTGAAGGCAGTCGCTTAACCAACTGAGCCACCCAGGTGCCCCGGGTCTTTTATTTTTTTAAAGATTTTATTTTTCAGTAATCTCTATACCCAAAGTGGGGCTTGAACTTGCAACCCTGAGATCAAGTCGCATTCTCTACCAACTGAGTCAGCCAGGCACCCCAGGTTTGAATCTTTTAAAGTTACTAATCTATCTTTAGTCAAAATGTTCAGAAATCCAAACTTCATAGTCTTCATAAAACTTCACAGTCTAATGCAAAATCTAATTCACAGAAGTATTTATATATGAATGTCATTATATCTGGGACTTGCTCTAAAATACTTCATCACCACCCCTCCCAAATAGTGGAAAGGATAGGTGAATACAGATTGGCAAAATATTATGATGGAGTGAAGCTGAACGAAGGGTACACAGGGATCCATTATACTATTCTCTCTACTTTTATGTATGTTTGAATTTTTCCATATAAAATTTTTTTTTAATGTAATGCCTCTACACAGGGCCTGGCACATCAAAAATTCTTAACAAACATATGCTGAATAAAGTATATTAATAAATGCAAATGCTTTTGAATTCCAATGTGAATTACTGTAACCATTGAAAAATTACATTATCTTCCTGGGTCCCTTTAGTGTTTATTTCCCTTGTACATTATCTAATTCTTCAATCCTATTGCCTTCTTTTGTGATCTAGAAATTACATCAAAGGGTGAAGGGATGGGGTACCTGGGTGGCTCAGTTGTTAAGCATCTGCCTTCGGCTCAGGTCATGATCCCGGAGTCCTGGGATCGAGCCCCACATCGGGCTCCCTGCTCAGGGGGAAGCCCGCTTCTCCCTTACCCACTCCCCCTGCTTGTGTTCCCTCTCTCGCTATGTCTCTCTCTTTCAAATAAATAAATAAAATCTTTAAAAAAAAAAAAGGGTCAAGGGATGCTTGTATATCATCAACAATTAACATTTATAGAATGCTCACTATGTAAACATCCAGCACTCTACTGGACTCTTTTTAATATATAAGACAATAGCATTGAGTGTTATCTACTGAGAAACATCTTATGAAACCACAGGAAGACCACAGATGACAAACAAAGGTCATTCCCATACATAGAGAATGCATTTTATCACATTTGTGTTAATTACTACATGCTCTAATTCTAATATACTTGCCATCACTTGCTTACTATATTAATCCAAATGAGCCTGCTGCCACAACCACACTGACTAAACTCACTATGTACTGAAGTGCCTGACTGGCTTAGGTGGTGGACCATGAGACTCTTGATCCTGGGGTTGTGAGTTTGAGCCCCATGTTGGGTGTAGAGATTACTTAAAAAATAAAATAAAATCTGGGATGCCTGGGTGGCTCAGTTGGTTAAGCAGCTGCTTTTTGCTCAGGTCATGATCCCAGGGTCCTAGGATCGAGTCCCACTTCAGGCTCCTTGCTCGGTAGGGAGCCTGCTTCTCCCTCAGCCTGCCATTCCCCCTGCTCGTGCATGCTCTCTCTCTGACAAATAAATAAATAAAATCTTGGGGCACCTGGGTGGCTCAGTCGTTAAGCATCTGCCTTCAGCTCAGTTCATGATCTCAGAATCCTGGGATCTAGCACTGCATCAGGCTCCCTGCTCCGTGGGAAGCCTGCTTCTTCCTCTCCCACTCCCCCTGCTTGGGAAACCTGCTTCTCCCAATCCCACTCCCCCTCCCCCTGCTTGTGTTCCCTCTCTCACTGTGTCTCTCTCTCTTAAATAAATAAAATATTTTTTTAAAATAAATAAATAAAATCTTAATAAATAAATAAAATAAAATCTTAAAAAAAATAAAATAAACTCATTATGTATTAACTTTAGTACTAAATACTACTTTTGAAATGATCTGTCACTACAACTATGACTTCTTACCATATTCATATGTTTTCATTGCACCAATGTGGCCATTCAACTTTCCCTGACACTTAAGATCTATTCTCTCAGCAAATCTCAAGCATACAATACATTATTATTAACTGTAGTCATCATGCCATATACATTAGGTCCCCAGCTATTATTCATCTTATAACTGATATGGGTATTGTATGCTTGAAATTCACTATGAGAGTAGATCTCAAGTGTTCTTACAGAAAAAAAAAAGGTAACTATGGAAGACTACAGATATATTAGTTAGTTAGATTACAATAATCATTTCACCATGTATACATACATAAAAACACCATGTTGTATACCTTAAATATCATTTTTATTTGTCAAAAATAGATTTTTAAAAACCTATCTAAAGGCAGAATTTCAAGAATAACTTCTTGTCACCATGCACAGATTGAAAAAGAGGCTTGTCCCCAAAAGAAAAATCATTCTCTCCTGAGAGAGTGGTCACAGAGCCTTATTCTAACACTTAAACTTGGTAAGAATTTCACCAGCTAGAATCTAAATTGCTTTAGACTTTAGGGGGTAGAATGTGTGTGAATAAAACACTTTAATTATCTATTTCTACCTATAATAGAACCTGACACCAGTATATCTCTCTTCACTTTTGCCATGCTTTTTGAACATTAAAAAGGAATTCTTTTGACTTGAGAAACAGATGTAATACATTAATCATGAATGGATCCTAGTTTTAAAAAACAATATAAGCATTTGGGGGAACAAATGAGGTAATTTGAATATGGATAGGTTATTAGATGATATTTGGGAATTATTAATTTTCTTAGGTATAATACTAGTATTGTGGATAGGTGGGAAAATTTCCTTACTTTTAGGAAGTGTTTGCTGAAATATTTAGGGTTGAACTGTCGTGATATCTGAAACTTTATTTAGTCTTAAGTAATCTCTACACCCAACATGGGGCTCAAACTTACAACCCTGAGATCAAGAGTCTCATGCTCCACCTGACTGAGCCAGCCAGGCACCCCTCTGAAACTTTATTTGAAATGGTTCAGACAGATAAATAGATAAAGGCAATACGGCAAATTATTAAAAATTTGTGAATCTAGGAGGGTGTAAATTCCTGTATGCTTTTAAATCTCTCAAAATAAAAACTTAAAAAGAAGCTCTTTTTTGTACTTTACTGAGACATGCTAAAGGGTGACCTAGGAGAATAATGTATGAGGACTGATGTACCCTTTTGACCTAGAAGAGTACTTTTAAAACCAGGTTACTTACTGCCCAAGGGTTCCATAGCTGGGGAACACACAATGAGAAATCAAGCCCATCACAAAGGTATCAGTGATGGTTATCAACACCTCAGCAAACTGCCATATCCTCAGTACACAGTGCCCTCAGCCACCATCTCCAGATCAATATGGCTATCAATGACAGATGGTCAAAGCATCCCTATGCACTCAGGTCATTCTTAGTTCACATGGTCCGACAGGATTTAGGAGTCTTGTGTCATTAGACTGTCTTTAGAAAACAACTTAGCCATTAAAGGCGGAAGCAGAGCAATGTTGTATGTCAGGCAGCACATTGTTGACAGTTTAAATATACTCAGAAAGCTTAAAATGTGTTGATTTTCGTTGTGTTACAATTACATTTTTACTGGAGAAGAATGTATCATTAAAACGTAAATGCATGTTGAAAGCAAAGCTATAAAAAGACTTTCTGTCACAAACCATTTCTAGACACACCATAGCTCGGAAGAAAAAGTAATATTTTTCAGCACTGATTTGATCAAAATTGTAATTTCTGTGGAAAGGAGAAGGGGCTTTGGTCCAAATATAATTTTTAATGTGGTTTATACTTCACAGAATCTGATTTGAGATCCATTTAGTTTGGAGACAGCACATAAACAGGTCACCTATCTCAAAAGAACCTTTGCAGTAACATTTCATGGGGACGCCAACAATTTTCTAGTCAACGCAGTATTACCATCCCTTTACTACGTAACCCAATATTTTCACTATTAATCACTCAGCCTGTCCCCTGAGTTACCTAAGGGAAGGTATCACCACTTCTGCCCCATGAGGCATAAATACTCAAACAACACAAGGAAGTACTGACAAGGCTCTACATTTACTACAAATGAGTATCTCTTCCCTATTTTAGTACTTAAATAAAGCATACTCACTAGTACTTAAGATTTAAGTAAAAATAATTCTATAAATAGTCACAAAGTTAGTTATGGATGCATCAGAAAATCCATTTCACTAATTTCAAGCAAGACCTTGGAATACATTTGGGCATTTACGTTCATGACATACAAATAACAGATTTATTACTATCAGGGGGCAAATTACTTCTTGCACAAGTACTACCGACTTCGTTATTTGACGCTTGGACTTGGCCCAAAGTGTATTGACTCACAATATTTTCCTTCATGGCAGGATTTCCATGAACATTTGCTTTAAATTGAAAAACAGACCCAGATTGTTGAGAGAGGGAGAGGAAGAGGACGGTTCAGCATTGGTGAGCGATGCGGTCACTGAACACAATGACCTAGTTCTGGTCAAGGAAAAGTCATAAATACTCCATTTAGAAAGAGAACTCAAAGATTTTTGAGGAAGAAAAAAAATAATTTCTTTAGGGAGAAACTTCCTTCAGGCAAATCTCAAAAATAAATGGTAACATTTATACAGCAAGTTGCTAGAATGCTTCCTTGCTGACAAGAGAGAATTCAAAAAGAAAAGAATCTTGGCCTCTAGAAAAGCAGTGGGAAACCTCTGGCCCTTAGTTTAATTTCTTCTAGCTAGACCATGAAAAGTTTTCTAAAACCAAGTGTCTTTTGAGCCTCCCTTCTCTACCATTAAGAGCAACAAATACAGCTGTGCAAACAGCAGGAATGTAGTGTTCCTGTGGTAAGATGCATGCCCGGGCTCCTCCTGGGGGAATTCTCTTTCAGACATGTGCATGATCCTCTGAGTCAGCAACCTCAAAGAGGGACCAGGAGATGTTGGCAAAGGTGAATTCCAGCCTGAACCAGTAAGAGAAGATACAAGACAGATGGGTGAGGATTCTCGGACAACAAACAGGGAAGATTTGACAGCTGACAAGAAGGAAGGAAAAGGTTGAAAGCCTTGCAATGGGAGCTGCAGAGAACACAAGCGGAGAAGGCGAGAAATGCTGCTTTTTCTTTCTTATCCATTTTTAGATCTCTCTTTTTTTTTTAGTCCTCTTGCTACCTTCTTTGTTTGCTTGGTGAGAACATGGGCTTTGGAACCGACATCAGGGTTTGAATCTCAGCGCATCATATATTAGCTGTGTGGTTCTGGTAGTTTCACTAACGTCCCTCAGCCCTGGCTTCCTCATCTGTAAAACAGATAGAAGAATGCTCACCTCATAGAGTTGCTGTAAGGAGGGAATAAGAGGACATAAAATACACAGCAGGTGTCTGGCTCATAGTGGGTGCTTAAAAAATGTGTTAGCACCTTTCTTCTCCTCCTTCTTTGATGCTTTTAGTCTACATTTCTTCTTCTTTTAACTTTCTTTCACATCTACTAGAACTTTGGGCCCTTTACTTCATTATTCATTTTCTGTGGGTCAGTGACCGTGGATGGAAAGATTTCCCAATCCCTAGAGTAAATGGGATGTTCAGTCGCAAGGGCTGATAACCTTCATGGTTGTCTGAATCCCAAAAGACTGAGTTTCCTGCTGATCGGAGAAAAAGCAATTTTCAATACAGGAAGTTTCAAGGAATCTGGGAATTAGAATAGAAGAATGCCTGGCCCCTCTTAATCAGAGAATGTTATACTTGGATTCCCTCTCAAATATTGGTCCAGCAGTTAGGCAGAGACCCCAAGGCACTGAAAAGCCTGAGCCCTAGTTTGGGCCTGTGTCCCCTTCCTATGCAACAGTGAGACCTGAGCTTTATATAAAGCAGTATAGTAAGTCTGAACTGCACCCTAGAGAAGAATAAATTCTGTTTTCAAAGTAAAATGAGGCAGGGCGCCTGGGTGGCTCAGTTGGTTAAGCGACTGCCTTCGGCTCAGGTCATGATCCTGGAGTCCCAGGATCGAGTCCCACATCGGGCTCCCTGCTCAGCAGGGGGTCTGCTTCTCCCTCTGACCCTCCCCCCTCTCATGTGCTCTCTCTCTCTCATTTTCTCTGTCAAATAAATAAATAAAATCTTTAAAAAAAAAAAAACAAAGTAAAATGAGGCATAGCTCAAATTCCAGCACTTGTTGGTTCTGAACTAGCAAAGCAAGTACTATGAATTGTTTTGGGGGGCATGGAAGGAACCCCCAATTCATTTCAGGAAGCAACCACGACTTTTTTAAAAAAGGAGTAGGGGGGTGGCTTCAGCTCAGGTCATGATCCCTGGGTCCTGGGATGGAGCCCTGTGTAGGGCTCCCTGCTCAGTGGGGAGCCTTCCTCTCCCTCTGCCCCTCCCCACGCCCACGCCCCTGCTCATGTTCTCTCTCTCTCTCCCTTCCCCAAATAAATAAATAAAATATTTAAAAAAAAAAAAAAAGGAGTGAAAGGGTAGGAGAGAGTAAGTAAGTAAGAGGAAGGAGGCGAGAGAAAGAAACATCTCAATAAGTAGTTTCTCTTTCTTCCTAGCCTCTAAGAGAGTGCCCCTTCGATGGGCAGCCTGGAGAAAAGCACTTCTAAGTGGGTTGCCTACAGTGAGCAGCACTGTGGACTGCTCCTTCCTTCTTGGAGCTCCTCAGCTCCCTAGCTTTCTGGACACATCTCTATTCTATTTCTCGTGTGCCCCTGCCACCCACACCCTCCCTGATTAGTCCCCAAAGTTCACTCCTTGGAGCTCTCACTCCAGAAAGTGCTCCTTTTTCCCAGAGAGAGCTCTTCAGGCCCATGGAGCCTTACTCTATGTATCAGCCCATACTTGGAATAAGATCAGAATATTTTCCTTCAGCTTAAAAGAGGGACAGAGAGGGGGTAGGAGACATAGAGCGAGAAGGAGGAAAAGAGGGATAAATGACCACCCCTTTAATGATTCAGTGCACTCTTCCTACGTAGAGAGAACTTGTTTCTTGTTTACAAAGTTGAGGACTCAACAGAACCTTCCCACAGTACTCTGTATTTAGTAGATACTTAAAAAGCACTTGAATAAATTAATCCACAGGCAAATGCTATCTAGTTGGTAGGAAATTTGCACTAGAGATAAAAAAACTCAGCTTCTCACTCACTTTAGATTTTCTTTCACAAGTCTCTCTCTCTCTCTCAATCTTTATGTACCCCTGTATCTCTTTCTCTCTTTTTCTTTATTTAGCTGAGTTCATTTTTGACAAGCAGAGAAAAGTTAAAGTGGAAATTTTTCTAGCCTCTATCCTCGAATACCCTCTGGAAAAATACACTTGATTTATAACCACAACACACACAACTGCGTATCTTAATTGTAAATCTAATGTAATGATTGTTCCTTTAGATATTTCCTTAATTTTATGAGAGTAATAAATACACCCTTTAACGACTGTAGGTTCAAATCATTTCCAAATGACTGATTTTCACTGCATTGCTACCGTATGTTTCCGTGGGGTAAATAACTAAATATTTCTAAATTGCTCCATTAACATATAGAAAAACCATTCACTATTTATTTTTAAATGGCTGAGGGGCAGGTTATAAGCATATTGCCAAAAAAATGAGTTTTATTACAATTCTCTAAGCATATTATGTTTGAAAATGCAATATTTATACAGTAGAAACTATAATACTAAAACCCAACAAGCTTCTATAAATTTGTCTTTTTAAAATATAAACTATTAAAACATTTTAAGAAATATGAAGAGAAATCTTTGAACACCAATTCCATATCAAAGTTCTCAGGATTTTGCATTTATACAGAGCAGAGTTCATGAACTCCTGCTAACCATGTTAACAATCTACCAGGTTTCTAAAGACTCAGCAGGGGTTAGAATTAGAAGACTCCGCCATCAGCATCAATAACAGGAGCAGTGACACTCAGAGGAGTTTTCCACGGTGCTCTCCAAGGAGGGTTCAGCACATTCAGGGACCATAGCCCATAAAGGAAAGAGGACTATAGTTAGTAATTCCAAATAAAATCTAGAGGGACACATTATTTCAGATTTTGTTTTTAAACAGTGAGAGTCTTTAAAATTCCATATATGCGTGTATATGTGTGTGTGTGTTTTGTGTGTTAGTGTGTGTATATATATATATATAGCCACAACAGGGGTACTTCTCATTTTAAAGAGCCTTACCACTTAAAAGGAATTTTTATTTCAAATTTTTGTTTTGATTCACAGGGGAAAAGATGTGAACAAAATCACAAAGGTTTCTCTGCTAGGCAAGAAAACGGCTTGACCCTAATTCAAGATGGAAGCCTATTGGACATATGACGACCCAAGCAATTTGGTGTGTCCTACACCCAAGGCAGGTGGCAGATCAATTCAGAAACACATAAAAACAAAGGGAATATAGCTGAGTTTTCAAATATACATTAGAAACTAATTTCAGGGGTGCCTGGGTGGCTCAGTCGTTGGGCATCTGCCTTGGGCTCGGGTCATGATCCCAGGGTCCTGGGATCGAGCCCCGCATCGGGCTCCCTGCTCAGCGGGAAGCCTGCTTCTCCCTCTCCCACTCCCCCTGCTTGTGTTCCCTCTTTCACTGTGTCTCTCTCTGTCAAATAAATAAATAAAATCTTGGAGAAAAAAAAAAAGAAACTAATTTCAACACATTTTTTGAAATAAAACTTTGTACAATATGAATTCATTACCTGTGGATTTTCATTAGCAAGAAAACATATATCCCCTCTTCCCCTCACCCCTCTTTAAAACAGTTCTCACCCAGTTCCCCTTCTTCAATCCCTTCTCCATGACTGATTTTTTTTTAACTAGGTGATTGGGGCTTGGTTAAAAAAAATAGCTCAGGAAAGGGGCAATATTCAAATTTTAAGGCTGAGTTAACCATTAATCTTTTGTTATTTTCTCTTCTTTTTGGAAGCCCAATCTGTATAAACTATCCGTATTTTCTGCTGCTGCCTGTGGCAGGAAGACAGTGTATCACATTCTATCAGTTTGTTTTGAAGCTAAAGGAAACATGACAATGATCTCTAAAGCAGTGTTTATTCTGTGGTGCAGTCAACACTAAAAGTATCCATATACACGATTTGCATTCTGGTCTCCTGGATCTTTAATTTTTAGAAAGCTCGAACATTGTAAATCCGTATCTTTATAATGCCCGAATTTCTTTTCCGTTCAGCTCATCATTATTGTAGCCGTTACTGCATACTAAACAAAGACTTTTGTGAGATTTTATGGGGTTTTTGTTAACTGTTCTCCAATTAAGCTAAATAATAAACTCAATTGTGGATCCTTTCAGATAAAGCTAATTCAATAAGGCCAAATCTAGGGATTTCATAATAATCTCAGTCTTATCTGTCCCTAATTCCAGGAAACATATCCGTGGTAGTCATGGCAATTTACACAAGAGAGCTAAATTGTCTCTTTTTTGTCTCTCTAAATTACCATATGCACAAATTCTGCCTTTGGGGAAAGTGCTATGTTATTTGCATCCATGGACAAGCTATTTATATCTGAGCACATTTGAACTGACAAAAGGAAATTAAAAGAAAAAAAAGAAAGAAAGAAAGAAAAGAAAAAGAAAGGGATAGGTTAATGGGAATATATAGCAAAAATTTAACAGAGTCAGCAAATTTTCCCCATTACTTTCTTTCTACATTCATTTCACCATAGCAAATGGTCACAGATTAAACCAAACTGTTGCCTGACTCAGTTATTTGACAAATCCATTTCTGGTGCAATGTCTTCTTTGAGAGGAAGCAATATATTTTTCTCTTAATTTTCTTTAAAAATTGAGTCTTTCCTCTTTTATTATTTTATTATTTTTTTAAAGTAATCTCTACAGCCAACTTAGGGCTCAAACTCACAACCCCAAGATCAAGAGTCACGTGCTCCACCGACTGAGCCAGCAAGGCGCCCCTCCTTCTTTTCATATTTTAACAAATAAATTTGCTGTAGTCAATTATGAATATTTGCTCAACATTTCCTTTTTTTTTTTTTTTAATATTTTATTTATTTATTTAATTGACAGAGAGAGAGAGAGACAGCGAGAGAGGGAACACAAGCAGGGGGTGTGGAAGAAGGAGAAGCAGGCTTCCCGCCGAGCAGGGAGCCTGATGCGAGGCTCGATTCCAGGACCCTGGAATCATGACCTGAGCCGAAGGCAGTTGCTTAACCAACTGTTGCTCAACATTTCTAAAACAGCTCTTTTACGGGGCACCTGGGTGGCTCAGTTGTTAAGCGTCTGCCTTGATCCCAGGGTCCTGGGATCGAACCCCACACCCGGCTCCCTGCTCGGCGGGAAGCCTGCTTCTCCCTCTCCCACTCACCCTGCTTGTGTTCCCTCTCTCGCTGTGTCTCTCTCCATCAAATAAATAAATAAATAAATAAATAAATAAATAAATAAATAATAAAAGAGCACTTTTTTATTGTGGTAAAAATATTTAACGTAAGACTTACCATTTTAACCATTGTTGAGTGCACAGTTCAGTGACATTAAATACATTCATATTGCTGTGCCACCCACACCACCATTCATCTCTAGAACTCTTTTCATCTCCCAAACTGAAACTATCCATTAAATAGCAACTCTTCAGTCCTCCCTACCCACCCAGCCCCTGGCAACCACCATTCTCACTGCTGTCTCTATGAACTGACAACTCTGTGTACCTCATATAAGTGGAATCATGTAGTATTTGTCCTTTTATGGTGTGACTGGCTCATTTCAGTCAGCATAATCTTTTCAAGGTTCATCCACGTTGTGTAGCATATATCAGAATGTCCTTCCTCTTTAAGGCTGAATAATATTCCGTTGTATGCAAACACCACCCTTTGTTTATCCATTCATCTGCCAATGGACAGTTGAGTAGCTGCCACCTTTTGGCTATTGTGAAGAACTGCCATGAACATTGGGGTACAAATAGCTATTTGAATCTCGGAAGTAGAATCCTGAATCATATGGAAATTCTCTGTTTATTTGGCAATGCCACACTATTGTCCACAGTGGCCACACCATTTTACATTTCTACCAGCGAGGCACAAGGATTCCAATCTTTCCACGACCTCATTAAGATTTGTTATTTTGGGGGTTTTTTGTCTTTTGTTTTTATAATAACAATCCGAATAAGTGTGAAGTGGGATCACGTTGTGGTTTTGACTTGCATTCCCCTAATAATTAATGATGTTGAGCATCTCTTCATGTGCTTATTGGTCATTTGCATAACTTCTTCAGAGAAATATCCAAGTCCTTGACCCATTTTTTTAATTGTTTTGTTGCTGTTGTCAAGTTGTAGGAATTCTTCATATATTTTATATATATATATATATATATATATATAGGTTCATATACTCATATATTCAATATATATTCTATATGAAGATATATGACTTGCAAATATTTTCTCCCTGTGCCATGTGTCACCTTTTCACTGTGTTGATTATGTCCTTAGTGTAATTTCAAGCATCAGTAACTTTCAAGTTTTAAGAATTTAATGCTAGATTTTTATCTTTTAAAAGTTTAATTATTCACATTTTTAGACTTAAAGTTTAGCTTTATAAATTTCGACTTATAAATTTTTAATTTTAATTTTCTCCTTCAGTGCCTCTGAAGATGCAAAACAAAGAAAATGAAATTAAAATATTAAAATTCACAAAATCAAATATAAAATCAAATAAATGTTTACATGGTATTTTTATAAATTTTTAGCGTGTATACCGCTGAGATTATTAAAGCTTAAAACTTCACTAAGACTCTCTGAACACCCCGTTTTAATTACAGAATCCAGGCAGTGGATATATGGGTATACTATATAATTCTTTTGACTCATATATTTGACACTTTTCACAAAAAAATTGGGGTCAAGAGATATAATTTAATTATGGTAAATTCATAAGTACGTATGCAAAAACCTAAGCACAGAAGCAAAGTGATTATAAACATTGTTGTTGTATCTAAGAGAAAGATTCTTGGTGCAATCTTTGCCTCCTTCCGGGGAACCTTTGTGCAAGATCTGTATTTATGGCCAAGGAATGCTTTCCAGAGAGGTCTTCTTCCTTAAAGGACAACTATAACACTTCCTAAGACTTTTCAGCATGTTAGAAAACAGCACCAAGATATTTTTTCACTCGTTCAGTTATTCACCAAATACTTATTCAGTAATTATTTCCCACATGCCCCGCACAGTGCTCAGCAGTGCAGATACGATCATAAACAAAATACAATCCTGAACCAATAGAAATGTATGGTCTAGTGGAGGAGAGAGAAGAGGGCAGGTAACTAGAGCCTTATAACAAAGAGCAAAGTGCCACGACTGTGTTCGGCATTATCCACTACGGTATTATAGCAGACTGTGGAACTACAAAGGAACAGCACCTCATCCTCCTTAGACATACAATAAAGGCTTTCCTGTGTAGGACACAACCTTGGCAATGGGGTGGGGTAAAGTTATAGAAATCAAGAGAGGATTGAGGAATGTTTCAGTCAAAGAGAACCCCATACGTAAAGTCTTAGAGGTGCCAGGTAACATGGTACATTTGAGAAAAAGCAAGGAACTGCTGTGAAGAGCAAGTAGAAGTCTGGGATAGGATGTTAATGCCCTGGTAAGAGAAGAAATATAAGACATTCGTAAAAACAATCCATTCTCAGCTGAAAGTGAAAGAAAGCTAACCTATTTGCCTGAATATTTATTTCAGTTCGAAGCAGATGTATTTTGGTTTTATTTTGTTTCACTTTATAAATTCTTTTTTTTTTTTTAAGATTTTATTTACTTATTTGACAGAGAGAGAGAGCGAGAGAGGGAACACAAACAAGGGGAGTGTGAGAGGGAGAAGCAGGCTTCCCGCTGAGCAGGGAGCCCGATGCGGGGCTCCATCCCAGGACCCCTGGATCATGACCTGAGCTGAAGGCAGACGCTTAACGACTGAGCCACCCAGGCGCCCATCACTTTATAAATTCTTTGAATTAAATTTTAAAGTGTCAATTATCCAAATACCGTAATTGCTTTAATTTGCGATTGTGTTCTGTGAATTGAAATGGGCTACTGTGTGGAAAACAGGAAATGCATGTGTGGATGGCACAAATACACTGAATCAGATACACAAAGTAACCTTCCATCAGCAGTCTGCAAACTTCAGTGAGCAAAAGTGGGCTACGTAACATGTCTTATCTATTGTCTCACCCCTGAGACTCTCACTCAGGAGATCTTCGGTGGAATCCAGGAACCTGAATTTTTAGCAAGACCACAAGAGATTGTTGTTTTAATTGTTTGCGATGGAAATTTTAAACCATACAAAATTAGAGAAAGTAGTATAAGATTACACACATTCCCATCACCCAGCTTCAATAGACAACACCGAACCAGTCTTAGTTCATCTATATGCCACTACTTCCCTTTCAACACTAATTTATTTTGAAGATAATCCCAGATCTTAGTATTTTATCCATTAATACTTCAATTTGGGTCTCTAAAAGAAAATGACTTTATTTCTTTAACATGACTACAATACAATAATCATACCTAAAGACCCCAGGTGATCCCAATATAACTGGTTCACACCTTCAGAAAAACTGAACTGGTAGACTGTAGAAGAGGATAATAAGTCAGTGTCCAGGTGGACTACTGAGGAAGACCTGACTTGATTTATTTCATCATGAGTTCAAAATTTTTGGTTCAAATAATAAGCAACTTATGGGCCTGTAGCTGGCTCAGTTGGTAGAGCATACAGTTCTTTTTTTTTTTTTTTTAAAGATTTTATTTATTCATTTGAGAGAGACACAGTGAGAGAGGGAACACAAGCAGGGGAAGTGGGAGAGGGAGAAGCAGGCTTCCCACTGAGCAGGGAGCCCGACGCGGGGCTCGATCCCAGGACCCTGAGATCATGACCCGAGCCGATGGCAGACGCTTAAGGACTGAGCCACCCAGGCGCCCCTAGAGCATGCAGTTCTTGATCTTGAGGTTGTGAGTTTGAGCCCCACTTTGAGTGTAGAGATTATTTAAATAAACTTAAAAAAAAAAAAAGAATAAGCAACTTAGGATTCATGCTGGAAAATTCATTGATTCTTCCTTCTTTTTTAATATGTCCAGTTCTTACCCAGTTAACACGAAGAAACCACTGTATCTCCAGAAGAAAGCTTGTTTTGCAGTATTAGTGAATCACTGAATAAATAGCTTCAGTATAAATATCTAAGTTATAAGTTAGTCTTAGTGGATTTAAAATAGTTTTTCTGACCCTTTTGAAAAGTAATTACATAAGTGCTTCTTATTGCTGGGTGAGAAATACTACTTTATATACAGTTTTGGTTTTCTATTTGCAGATATGATTGATGTATTATACCTAAAAAAAGGTATTTTTAAGTTTATAAAATGTCATTTTTAGGTTCACTTAGAATATATTTTATTTAATAAGTTAAAATTCTTCTGGCAAACTATTAAATGCAGAAACTCCTTTAAAAAAAAAAAGAACTCCCTTATATTAACTGTTTAATGTTCCTGGTCACTGCTTTCATGTCTATACAACATGCAGAGCACAGTGTGCCCTGTGTAAATAGACAGCCACATTCCTTTCAGGAGCGGGGACTGATTCCTGATTACAGACACCCATTATTAGTTAGGCTTCTGGGTTTGCAATCATATTGAATGTATGGAGAATGAAATAAAATGAAAACCTTATTTTTGTACAGTTTTGAAGTTTACACTGAGAACCAACTAAGGAGAATGAAATAAAATGAAAACCTTATTTTTGTACAGTTTTGAAGTTTACACTGAGAACAGACTACCTCCCAGCCACATGGAGAGCTGTTCAGTGTGGAAATCTGTCTTTACCTTAGGTTGGTTGGTGCAGTATTTTTGCATCTGGGGGACCTACTTTTTCATTCAGTAGTTTGAACTATATATAATAAACTGTCCAATCTGTAAAGTTTTTATCGAATAAATATTCAACTGTGAAAACTGGTTAACACACAAAAAAAGAATAAGCAAGATATTTAGTGATGTTTCTGAAATTGTCACCTTTAATCTTCAAAAAAATATTTTTCAAAAGCATAAGGTTATTAAACTGGACTTAAAATGAAACTTTTCCAAGATTATTTCAAATTTTTTAGAGAAAAAAGTTGCTTTGGTTAAATGATATTTTTTTACCTTATCAGTCTTCACAGATGAGAAAACAAGTTACTCAATTTGCTTTTCCTTCCAGAGTTACTTGTATTTCACAGTTATTTAGAGTTTAAAATGTTTTTCTCAATGAAACTCAGAAAAGTTCCCCAAAGTAACAAAGAATACAATATGAGTCCTGATAAGTTCCTTACAATTTAATTAACCCCAAATGTTAAAGAACCTTGCTTTTTTTTTTTTTTTTTAGATTTTATTTATTTGTCAGAGAGAAAGAGGGAGCGAGGGAGGGAGGGAGAGAGGACCACAGGGGGAACTGCAGGTAGAGGGAGAAGCAGGCTTCCTGCTGAACAAGGAGCCTGATGTGGGACTCAACCCCAGGACCCTGGGATCATGACCTGAGCCGAAGGCAGACGTTTAACGACTGAGCCACGCAGATGTCCCTGAACCTTGCTATTCCTAATACAGTAATTATACCCACAGAATGCACCTCTTCAAAAGGTTACTATAGAAAATCAAGTTTAGAGAAGTCTGATTTTATGGCTTGATACTTAAGCTTCTTTTTTGTAACTTCCTTATTATTATCCTCAGGACAAATATTTATAAAAATGAAATTGATATTTCTTTGACATTTCTGTCTCCTTTCATCTGGCCCCTTAAAAAAAAGAGAATAAACCAAAGGAAGGAAGGAAAGGAATGGAAAGGAAAGGAAAGGAAAGGAAAGGAAAGGAAAGGAAAGGAAAGGAAAGGAAAGGATGGAAGAGAAGGAAGGGCAGAAGGAAGGAAGGAAAAGAAAAAAGAAAAGAAAAGAATAAAGGAACAATCTTTGGGTTTACACCTGAACATCAGTAGTAATACTAAGTTTTCTTCCTTAACCATGCAAACCATGATATTCTCTGTAGCAAAAATAAATTAAAAGTATCTTCCATTTCACTATCAATCCATAAAACAGTGTTTGTGTAACACTGATCTAAATTATATAGTTGCATATTTCTGGTGTATTTCTTTTTTTTTTAAGATTTTATTTATTTTTGTGAGAGAGAGACAGAGCCCGCGTGCACACACACACAGCATGAACAGAGGGAAGGGCAAAGGGAGAAGCAGGCTCCCCGCTGAGCCGGGAGCCCAACGCAGGACTCAATCCCAGGACCCTGGGATCATGACCTGAGCTGAAGGCAGATGCTTAATCGACTGAGCCATGCAGGCACCCTATATTTCATTTTTTAAGTACAATGATAATCTGTTATATTAGCTTGCAACTATCCCTTTTTTATTAACAGAGGGAAAACCATGGATCCATATCAAAACTATGACATAAAATCCCACATATATAATTACTAACCTTGGAAAGCTTAAGATTAAACTGCTTCTTGATCTTGTCATTCAACTAAGCCTTTAATAAACTGCTAAATATTGTATGTTTAAGATAAGTCATTTGTATTTTAAATACTTTATCCTTTACTGAGGTTTTCATTTGACATGTGTCCAAGATACAAAGATAAATCTTCTCTCTTGCTCTTTGATAAGGTGTCAGAGCTCACTTAAAGGTTTAAGAATAGAGCTGTTGAACCAATTTTTTTTCTATTGCAAGTTATATATGAGAATTGGTAGCAGCCTGTTGAAAGAACTTTACCTGTGCATAATAGTCCTTATCTCACCTCGATCTATCATGCTATCAATTTCTTTATTACAGGAGTTTACCTTTGGGCAGCTCATACACCAGCTGTCAATCTGTCCTCACCTTGAGACTTTGCAGCAAACCAAACTCAGGTGTATTGAAGCTTCACAAGAATTGACTGTTTTCCTTCTTCCTCCGACTAGGACAGGTGTAGTCAGAATGCAAGCCTCTGGCACTCCAGATGTGCATCAGCACAGTGCAGAGCCAGGTCACAACTTCTTATCTGGAGATTTTCTAGATTTTCCTGTCCTCATTTTACCTGTGCCCCCTACATTCCCTTACTAAGGCATTTAAAATGCCAGCTTTGAAAAGACAACTCAAAAGTCCATCAAATACATTATGGTACTCCATAAGATGAATTACTATGTATTGTTAAAAAAAAAGAAAAGAAGGAAGGAAGGAAATGAGGATGTTCTCTAAGTACCAATATGGAGAGATTTCTAAGATATATTAAGTAAAAAAAGGAAGATAAGAATAGTATTACCTTTTGCATTAAAGAAGTTGAAAAACTTTCAAAATTGCTTCTGCATTTATAAAGGAACTCTGAAAAGATACACTGAAAACTTAACACTGCTTACTGGAGTTGAAGTGTGTGGGAAGTAGGCATGATGGGGACAGGAGAGCAGAAAGGACAATTTTCATTATATACCTTCTTATGTTTTTTCATTTAGTTATGAACTATATGATTATAGTGCCTATTTAAATTTTTAAAAAGAAATAGCTTTATTCAGTGCAAGGAAGCTAAAAGAAAGAAAGAAAAAGAGAGGCAATACTAAGAAAGTCTCCACTCTGGTAGAGAGAATAAGTTATCAGGAAATAGAGAAATAAAATTTAGAAAAGTATCAGTGAAAGAAGCTACAACTGATTCTGGTTGAAGAACAGGCTAAAAGACCTCCAAATTATTATTTACAAATCCTATACCTTTACCAATTTGCATCTGTGTTTTAAAAGTGAGCAAAAAGTATTTTGAAGAGGAATTATAGCAGGATTGAATGCACTTGCCTCCATTTACAAAAGACATCCCATGTGCTGTCTTCACACCTCTGATTCCAAAGGCAGAAGGTGAAGTGTGAGGGCCTGAGCCCTGCAGCAACTGACCAGCCCCAAGGTCTGCTCTACCATTTAGTGGCTCTACGGTCTGTGCACATTATTTAAGTCCTTATTTCATCATCTGGACAGTGCTCACAAGGTCACCATGAGGATTAATTAATACCCAAGAAGCATGAAAAACATGCCCCGGCTCACATTAAGAACTGCGTAATATTTGCTATTTTACCAGCTCTTCAACTGTCTCGCTGTTTATCTTTCTTTAAAAGTGCTGCCTCCCTGGGCTAATACTTAAACCCTTCCCATTAAGCCCTGTTCTTTTTTTTTCTCTCTCTCTCTCTCCTTTCCTTCTTCCTTTCTTTTTAAAAAGAAGTATGCAATTAGTCACTAAAATACTCCCACAAAGCTTCTGAGACAAGATCATCCCAAAGAAAGATATTCATAAAGGAAACAGAAAGTATGGAGTTTGCCAAAGAAATTCAGATTTAAAATAATGGCATAAAGTTAATTCCTTGTATTTCCATATCACTCTGTAAAGCTGTATATTCATCTCATTTGATGCCTGCAACAACCCTCTGAGACCATCAGGGCAGATAAAGAATGAAGGGCAAAGGAGGTTAAAAGGGTGGCCTGAGGCTAAACTGCATACTGCAAGTTAGTGACAATGTCTGACTAGTTTTAGGGCAACAATTTATAGGACACCTGCTAAGGCCTGGGCACTATGCTGACCTCCACATTCCAAAATGCTTTCCACTACAAAGACTTTCCATGGTACGAAGCATCTCTCAGGATTTCGCTCAACTCGATGATCTTGCTACTTAAAAGTTACTGTGACCCCCCCCCCAAAAAAAAGCTACTGTGACATCATATAGTAGAAAGGACCAGAGATTCCCTGGCAAAAGATCTTGAGCTTCGTGATCCTGTCTCTCGAAGCCAGTTTTCTCATCCCTCAGTGTATGAATAATACTTGCCACCAGGTGGTTGTAAAGGTTAAATGAGAGACTGAATAAAAAAGAAGTCTGTGAACTGTAAAGTTCCATAGCAGGTATTAGTTAGTGTTGTTACCTTATTTAGCAATGGAATGCAAGATCAAACCTAGGTAGGGGGAAAAAAAAAAAAAAAGAAGGCCTGATAGAAAAACATCCCTAGGTCCCCAGCCCTTAAAAGACCTCCCAGGGAGAGTAGCAAGATTACAAAAACTCACACTGTCTCCCCTGCAGAGGGTACCCACTGAGCCAACAGGGGTGGGCCGCCTGGGTCAGTCCCATTTTAGCAAATGTGTTCCTTTCCATTTGCTCCAATTGGTGGTAGGAGGTGAAGGGGGGCAAATCAGACAGCTGCTGTAACATGAAACAGAAAGATCTATGTTTTACCTTTGGGAAAAAAAAAAAAAAACTGTGGGAAATAGTGGGAAAACGAAAGAAGCAGGCAAGTGCTTGGGGCATTTCAGCTGGTAAGTGAGAGAGAGAGAAGAAAGAAGCTGCCCAAGACAGATGCAATCCACACCCTCCATCTGCAATGAGAGAGAGGCTCACATGTCAGAAAAAAGTTTGTCCTCCCTCAGGGGAATTGTGAAGGATGTCAATGTTCTAGCCATGAGAAAACAAAAATCCATATAGAACATTCCAACATGTGGAGGCCTGATAGAGCTCAGAGCTATGTTCTATGGGCCCCTGCCTCCTGCAGACTTCTCACTTGGATGGGGAATGTCAGCATGAGGCATTCTTCCCAGGGGAGGGGAAGTGGTGTCTGAACCTGCTCTGAGACAGGCCCACTGCTTGTGATTTAGGAAAGCAGTGGAGTGAGGCAGTTAAGTAAGCTGATTGTTGGTCAAACTACCTGGGTTCAAATCCCAACTCCTCTGCTTCTGGACTTAACCTGTGTGATTGTGAGTTGCTCACCTTCGGTAATGTGCTTAACTTTATTAAGCTTCAGTTTCCTGATCTATAAAATGGAGGCTAATAATAGTACCTTCCTTAGGATATGGCAATGATTAAATAAGATAATGTTTATACAGCGATTAAAAAGTGCCTTGTCGGGGCGCCTGGGTGGCTCAGTTGGTTAAGCGACTGCCTTCGGCTCAGGTCATGATCCTGGAGTCCCAGGATCGAGTCCCGCATCGGGCTCCCTGCTCAGCAGGGAGTCTGCTTCTCCCTCTGACCCTCCCCCCTCTTGTGCTCTCTCTCTTTCATTCTCTCTCTCAAATAAATAAATGAAATCTTAAAAAAAAAAAAAAAAGTGCCTTGTCAGTTGGTTTAGCATCTGCCTTCGGCTCAGGTCGTGATCCCAGGGTCCTGAGATCAAGTCCTGCATCAGGCCTCTTGCTCAGCGGGGAGTCTGCTTCTCCCTCTCCCACTCCCCCTGCTTGTGCGCTCTCTCTGTGTCAAATAAATAAATAAAATCTTTTTTAAAAAATAAAATAAATAAAATCTTAAAAAATAAAAAAAGAGGGATGCCTTGGTGGCTCAGTTGGTTAAGCTTCTGCCTTCGGCTCAGGTCATGATCCCAGGGTCCTGGGATGGAGTCCCTCATTGGGCTCCTTGCTCAGCAGGGAGCCTTCTTCTCCCTCTGCCTGCCACTCCCCCTGCTTGTGCTCACGCCCTCTCTCTCTCTGACAAATAAATAAAAACTTAAAAAAAAGAAGAAGGTGCCTGGCACACAGTAAGCAGCCAGTAAATGTTGGCTATTATGGCATTGTTCCAAAAGGCAAGTTTATTAGCTTACCTCCATTCCAAAGGCTTAGAGAATAGGAAGTCAGGGTGAAAGAAAGTGAAAACTTTCCTGTATCATCAAACATAAGAACAGAACTTACGGGGCGCCTGGGTGGCTCAGATGGTTAAGGGTCTGCCTTCGGCTCAGGTCATGATCCCAGGGTCCTGGGATCGAGCCCCACGTCTGGCTCCTGGCTCGGCGGGGAGCCTGCTTCTCCCTCTCCCTCTGCCTCTCCCCTGCTCATGCTCTCGCTCTCTCTCTGTATCTCTGTCTCAAATGAATAAATAAAATCTTTAAAAAAAAAAAGGAACAGAACTTAAATACTCACTGGCAACAGAAGAAAGTTTCAAGTGTCCCTGTTTCGTGAGTTATTGTAGATAACAGGTTCAACACGTGTATGGAAAGGCAGCAAACCCCAGTTACTAAATACCTGGAATCAGAGCTGGATTTGGATCCCAGCTCCACCTCTCCCTAGCTCTGTGACCTTGCACAAGTCACGTAAACTTTATGTCTCTGTTCCACATTTGTAAAATGAGGGTGATAATAATAGTGTCTACCTCATAATGTTGGAGTGAGGATAAAATGAGACCACACATGTCTTATTACAGCTCTTGGTACAATCCCTGGCCCATGAGAAGTGCTTAATAATTGATAGCTATTATTGTTTTCTTCACTGTAAAAAAAGAAACAGAGAGTTGTTTGTTAATTACACTCTGAGTAGAGAAAGCAAAATATACTGTCTGTTGGATATCTCCATTGTTTTTTTGTTTTGTTTGTTTTTCTTAAGTAGGCTCCATGACCAACGTGGAGACCAACATGGAACTTGAACTCACGACCTGGAGTTCAAGACCTGATCTGAGATCAAGAGTCAGACACTTAACACTTAACTGAGCTGTCCAGGCGCCCCAAAATATACTGTCTGTTGAATCAGTTCTTGCGCTCATCAGAAATAACTTTCTCTTTTAAGACAATGTATTAGTCTTTCCTAGGAAGTAATTTACTCAGGGCATCAGAATACTTTTAGACTGGTCTACCACATGATCTAGTTCTCAGTACTGTGGTTTAACTAAACTAAGCAGAAAATTTATCTGAGTTAATTGAAAAATTTGAATTGTCTCTGAGAGCTATGATTAATATTCTGCCCGTATTTAGGTATTGTATTGTATTTTATAATTAAGTCATAGTCATAAAAGCAATAAGGCAAGTGTCTCAAAAATTCTAGCAAAAATAAAACAACACATTTGCTTTTAGGTGTATCAGCCTTAATAATAACTCATTCTGCATATTTTAAAAGTTTGCCAGTTCAGTAAAATTCAGTAGTATCAAAATTGTAAAATGTATATTAAGCTGTTGTGATGAGCACAGAGTGATATGTGGAAGTGCTGAATCACTATATTGTACACCTGAAACTAATATAACACTGTATGTTAAATAACTGGAATTTTAAAAAATAAATAAAAATAAAAATGTATATTAAGCACATCAAAAAACATAAATACACCCATTCATTTATTACGTCAACAAACATTTCTGAATGCCTACTATGTGGCAGACACTGCCTTATGTTTGTTTTTTTTTTTTGCCTTATGTTTTAAATCAAATACACTGTATTCATTCACTCTTAAAAAGTTCTTTCATTCAAATTTTCACTTTATCTGATAATATTGCAACCCGAATATATCAGTCAAATATTTAAAACTCTGTCACTTTAAGAATTTATAACATTTTCCATTAACATTCCTCTCTGGTTTTATGTACTTGATCTGTGCTGTGGGATACAGCATAAATTATCTGCCTTCAGCAAAACGAACCGCTGAAAGGCCCTGCCGCCTGACGGTGCTCGTTAGGCCACAAGCTACTGCGAGCACACACTGTACTAGTGACTGTCTGCCTTTCAGTTGCCTCAAGAAAAGTCTTTAAGTGGCTCAAAACATATGAGTTGGCCATCCACTAGCCAAAATAGCCCAGTATTTTAGCACCATGCTTAGGTGTCAATTAATAAAGATGATTAAAAACAATCCTGGGATGTTTATTTTTAAAGAAAAATATCATCTCCCAGAAATGGGAGCCCGTGCCTATATGATCAATTATTCTATGACAAAGGAGGCAAAAATATACAATGGAGAAAAGATAGTCTTTTCAATAAACAGTGCTGGAAAAACTGGACAGCTACATGCAAAGAATGAAACAGGAGCACTTTCTTACACCATATACAACAATAAACTCAAAATAGATTAAAGACCTAAATGTATCTTTAATCCATGAAACCATAAAACTCCTAAAGGAAAACATACGCAGCAATCTCTTGGACATTGGCCTTAGCAATGTATTTATAGATATGTCTCCTCCGGCAAGGAAAACAAAAACAAAAATAAACTACTGGGACTACACCAAAATAAAAAGCTTTTGCACTGCAAAGGAAACCATCAACAAAAAAAAAGGCAACCTAGTGAATGGGAGAAGGTATTTGCAAATGATATATCCAGATGATCCAGTAATTCTACTACTGGGTCTTTACCCGAAGAAAACAAAAACATTAATTTGAAAAGATACATGCACCCCTATGCTTACTGCAGCCCTGTTTATAAGAGCCAAGATAGGGGCACCTGGGTGGCTCAGGCGGTGGGGCAGCCAACTCTTGATTTCAGCTTGGGTCATGATCTCTGGGTCATGGGGTAAAGCCCCGTGTCAGGCTCTGTGCTGAGCATGGAGCCTACTTAAAATTCATTCTCTCCCTCTCCCTCTGCCCCTCCCCCAGCTCTCTCTCTCTCTCTCACTCTCTCTCAAAAAAAAAGGGGGGAAAAGGAGCCAAGATAGGGAAGCAACAATGTCCATCAATGGATGAATGGATAAAGAAGATGTGGTATATATACACGATGGAATATTATTCAACCACAAAAAAGACAAGATCTGGCCATTTGTGATAACGTGGATGGACCCAGAGGGTATTATGCTAACTGAAATCAGTCAGACAGAGAAAGACAAATACTATATAAGAGACAGAACAAATGAACAAACAAACAAACAAAAAACAGACCCTTAAATACAGAGAACAAACTGATGGTTGTCCGGGGGAGGTTAGTGGGAGGATGAGAAGGAGATTAAGAGATACAAACTTCCAGTTATGAAATAAATGTCACAGAGATGAAGGGTGCAGCATAGAGAATATGTCAATAATACTATAATGGTGTTGCATAGCGTGAGATGGTGACTGTACTTATTGTGGGGAGTACTGAGTATTGTACAGAATTGTCAAATCGATATGCTGCACACCTGAAACTAAAATAGCATTGTATGCCAATTATACTTCAATAATAAATAAATAATTTTTTTAATTTTATTTTATTTAAATTCAATTAATTAACATATAGTGTATCATTACTTTCCAAGGTAGAGTTCAGTTATTCATCAGTTACATATAACACCCAGTGCTCATCACATCACGTGCCCTCCTTAATGCTCATCACCCAGCTACCCCATCCCCCCACCTACATCTCCTCCAGCAAACCTCAGTTCGTTTCCTATAGTTAAGAATCTCTTATGGTTTTTCTCCCTCTCTAACTTCATCTTATTTTATTCTTCCCTCCCTTCCCTTACGATCATCTGTTTTGTTTATTAAATTCCACTTATGAGTGAAATCATATGATAATTGTCTTTCTCTGATTGACTTATTGCACTTAGCATAATACCCTCTAGTTCCATCCACATCATTGCAAATGGTAAGATTTCATTTTTTTGATGGCCAAGTAATATTCCATTGTGTGTGTGTGTGTGTGTGTGTGTGTGTGTGTGTGTGTGTATATATATATATATATACCACATCCTCTTTATCCACTCATCTGTTGATGGACATTTGGGTTCTTTCCATTGTTTGGCTATTGTGGACATTGCTGCTATAAACATTGGAGTGCAGGTGCTCCTTCGGATCACTACGTTTGTATACTTTGGGTAAATATCTAGTAGGGCAATTGCTGGGTCATAGGGTAGCTCTATTTTCAACTTTTTGAGGAAATTCCATACTGTTTTCCAGAGTGGCTGCACCAGCTTGGATTTCCACCAGCGGTGTAAGAGGGTTCCCCTCTCTCTGCATCCTCGTCAACATTTGTTGTTTCCTGACTTGTTAATTTTAGCCATTCTGACAGGTGTGAGGTGGTATCTCATTGTGGTTTTAATTTGTATTTCCCTGATGCTGAGAGATTTTGAGCATTTTTTCATGTGTCTGTTGGACATTTGTATGTCTTCTTTGGAGAAATGTCTGTTCTGCCCATTTCTTGACTGGATTATTTGTTTTTTGGGTGTTGAGTTTGATAAGTTCTTTATAGATCTTGGATACTAGCCCTTTATCTGATAAGACATTTGCAAATATCTTCTCCCATACTGTAGGTTGTCTTTTGGTTTTGTCTACTGTTTCCTTTGTTGTGCAAAAGCTTTTTATCTTGATGAAGTCCCAATAGTTCATTTTTGCTTTTGTTTCCCTTGCCTTTGGAGACATGTCTAGCAAGAAGTTGCTGTGGCCGAGGTCAAAGAGGTAGCTGCCTGTGTTCTCCTCTAAGATTTTGATGGATTCCTATCTCACATTTAGGTCTTTCATCAATTTTGAATTCATCTTTGTGTATGGTGTAAGAGAATGGTCCAGTTTCATTCTTCTACACATGGCTGTCCAATTTTCCCAACTTCATTTGTTGAAGAGACTGTCTTTTTTTCCATTGGATATTCTTTCCTGCTTTGTCGAAGATTAGTTGACCATAGAGTTGAGGGTCCACTTCTGAGTTCTTTATTCTGTTCCATTGATCTATATGTCTGTTTTTGTGCCAGTACCATACTGTCTTGATGATTACCAGCTTTGTAATTTGGCTTGAAATCCGAAATTGTGATGCCACCAGCTTTGGTTTTCCTTTTCATCTTTCCTCTGGCTATTCAGGGTCTTTTATGGTTGCATAAAAATTTTAGGATTATTTTTTCCAGCTCTGTTGATGGTATTTTGATAAGGATTGCATTGAATGTGTAGATTGCTCTGGGTAGTGTAGACATTTAATAATATTTTAATATTTGTTCTTTTAATACATGAGCATGGAATGTTTTTCCATTTCTTTGTGTCTTCTCAATTTCTTTCATAAGTGTTCTATAGTTTTCAAAGTACAGATCCTTTACCTCTTTGGTTAGGTTTATTCCTAGGTATCTTAATGTAATAAAGAAATAATTTTTAAAAATAAAGTATCATCACATATTAATACTTTATGCTTTACTAAAAGCCAACAATAGGATAAGTGAAACAATATTTTTAGCAAAATCCTTTTAATAGAGCCTAAGAAGAGAATAAGTATATTTAAAACACAAAAATCATTGTTTATTTTGCTAAAAATTATTCTTTAAATATCACCTCTTGCAGTCTCTCCTCATCCATTTGGCTTGCCCTGTCTGGAATACCCTGCCTCATCTTTCCATCTCCCCCTCTATTGCCACACCATGCCTCATGAACATTCTTTCCAGCCTTTCACAGCCAAGTGCAAGGCCAAACTCTGGGCACTCATTCATTGCCCTTCTAGCATCTTCTGCGGCTGCTCCCATGTCACTTTGTTTTATAGTTATTGGTGTCTACATCTATCTCTTCAGCTCAATTTTGACTTTCTTCATTTTGTTTTTCCCATATCACCTAGTTCAAACTCAATTAATGATCACGTAAATGAATTTGGGTGAGACATTCACACTTTATATACCTCAATTTTCTCATCTAGCAAATGGGCATAACAATACCTGTCCTGCATAACTGTAGTTTGCTACGCCATCAAGTTAGATAATAAATGTGAAAACATTTTTTTAAGTGCTACATATTCTTTGGGAAGCAATTTGACAGTATTAATCAAGAGCCTTAAATTTTTTCATTTTTTTTCCTTCTCACTAATTATACTTCTAGTTATCAATCTCAAGGAAAAACTGTGAACATAGAATAATTTTAAATTTTTTTTAAGATTTTATTTATTTATTTGAGAGCGCGAGAGTGACCCCCCACCGTGGGGGAGAAGCAGGCTCCCCGCTGAGCAGGTTCCCCGCTTAGTCTGATGTGAGGCTCTATCCCAGGCCCTGGGATCAGGACTGAGCCGAAGGCAGATGCTTAACCAACTGAGCCACCCAGGCGCCCCAACATAGAATAATTTTTAAAACACTGTTCAAATATTATTTACAATGGCAAAAAACGTGAAATAATTTTAACACCCAACAAAATAAAATGGCTGAGTAAATTACTGCACATTAACTCAATAAAACATTATATACCATTTTTAAATCATGAAAATTATTTTAAAAGATGCTGTAAAAGCCAACAACACGAGAAATGTTTAAGATATAATATTAAAAGAAAAACATGAGGGGCACTTGGCTGGCTCAGTCAGTAGAGCGTGTGCCTCTTGATCTTGAGGTAGTGAGTTTGAGGCCCATGTTGGGTATAGAGGTTACTTTAAAATATATATATAAGGAGGAGTCTCGGTGGCTCAGTTGGTTGAGTGTTCAACTCTTAGTTTCGGCTCAGGTCATGATCTCAGGGTCCTGGGATCAAGCCCTGAGTGGGGCTCGAGCACAGGACGGAGTCTGCTTGGGATTCTCTCCCTCCCTCCCTCCCCTTCTACCCCTCCCCGCACTCATGTGCGTGCACTCTCTCTCTCTCTCTCAAGTAAATAAAATAAAATCTTAAAAAATAATAAAATGCATAAACTGTTTTAAAAAATGAATACCAAAATTATACATCTAATTTGACAAGTTTGTAAAGAGGAAACATCTACTCACAAAAAAATTGATTAGAAGGAAGTATACCAAAATACTAATTATGGCTATTTGAGAGTAAATGTTTACTGAGTATTTTTACTTCTTATTTTGTATTTTCCAAATATTGTATAATAAGTACATATTACCTTGAAAATAAAAAGAAAAATGAACTTTGAACAGTAGTTAAAAAGCTACATAAATTGCATAAAATAGCTACATAAAAGCTATGAATATTACATCCTTAGATTATATTACTTCATTATTGTATATAGGCGCTGAAATTGGTCATTTTTTTAATATAAACAAACAAATTAAATTAGGCTATGTTGTATTTTATTTATTTATTTTTTTAAATTTATTTTTTATTTTTATTTATTTATTTGACAGAGAGAGACACAGCGAGAGAGGGAACACAAGCGGGGGAGTGGGAGAGGGAGAAGCAGGTCTCCCGCCGGGCGGGGAGCCCGATGTGGGGCTCGATCCCAGGACCCTGAGATCATGACCTGAGCCGAAGGCAGACGCTTAACGACTGAGCCACCCAGGCGCCCCCGGCTATGTTGTATTTTAAACAGTTTGTTAGACAACCAAGAAAAAAAATAACCAGATTTGTTCGCCTGTACTTAAAATAATGCCAATAATTTTAACCAGTGAATACAAAAAGTCACTCCTTCCCCTTTTGTTATTCAGATATGTTGTCAACCACTGTGAGGACCTGTCTTCTAGCTCTCTAAGTGAGTCATAATGCTGATGTTATCTTTAGCCTATTTCAGAATCCGGAGCTACCTTTTACTTTCACTTCTGAACCTTATCGTTCTTAAATAAAATTCCTTTGGTTGAAAGAATCATCTTTGCCCATGTATTTGCCCTTTTCTAGGTCACCATCAGATGCTAAGGTTAACAAATTTTTCAACTGTAGTCCAGGCTACTGAATGTTTCCTACTAGGAAAAAAAAGTTTTTAAGGAAAAAAAAAAAAAAAAAAAAGTGTTTCTTTTCTTTTGGTCAGAAATCCATAAAGTCACATTTTGAATGTAAGTGATTTATGTTACCTTGAATATAAAATTCAAAATATTTGTTTCTCATTTTCAGGTATTTTTCATGTATTTTTTAAAGCGCATCTCTTAGGGAAGGTTGTAATTCCCATTCTCTTTATAGTAACATGTATACTGATTTAACTTACATAGAGAGCAGTTTTTACTGAGGAAAAAAAGAAGTCAAACCCTTGAATTTATTCCAAGCCTAAATCTTCCATTTAGAGCACTTGAATAAGACCTGTTTTATTGACCATTGTCATTGTTCTTACTTGTCAAGTTAATCTTACTAATATGCTTTTTTCTTTTTTCTTTTTTTTTTTTTAAGATTTTATTTATTTATGTGAGATTGAGAGAGAGAGTGCACAAGCAGGGGGAGCGGCAGATGGAGAAAGAGGCTCCGCACTGAGCAGGAAGCCCGACGCAGGGCTCAATCCCAGCACCCTGGGATCATGACCTGAGCCAAAGCCAGACACTCACCCAAGTGAGCCACCCAGGTGCCCCATTATGCTTTTTCACTGAATTTGTCCACTCACATCTAACTGATCCAAATGCCTTATCAAGTGCCCAAATCAGGTCAAGGATAAGAGCTGCTAGTGATGCTATTTTGAGAGGAAACAAAATGCCATGAAGCTAGACCAGTTCCTTTCTGTGAAAACACACCACGTCTTTGGCACATACATGTTCCAGTGCACTAACAGGAGAAACAGTGACAAGCTGACAAGGTCGTTCATTCCTAGAGAACACTGGCTATTTTGTCCATGGATATGCACTGAAACCTTTTACACAAAAATATGGTTCGTATATGAAGTCTTACACACAACTAAGGAATTTTGAAATTACTCGCTAGCTATAGATAATCATCTAGTTCTTTCAAGAACAAGAAATATGTTTCTTGTACCTCTTATTTTCAGAATCTAGAACGTTGCCTACATATAATAAATGCTCAATAAAAGTTTGTTAAACCAGTGACACAATAACATAATTGCCTTACTGAGAAGCAATTGCCAAGTTGTACCATACTGCAATAGCACTGCAACTAATTAGCTCAGTTTATTTGTATAAGGACTTGAGGCCAAGGGCTCACTCCTTAAAAAAGTCTTTTGGCCTTGTTCTAGTCACAATTTCATATCTTATTCCAATAAGCATCTCTCTCATGGATGCAAGGAGAATCAGAAAGAGAGAGAGAGAGAAAGTTTAACACAATTCATCACCACTCCACAATAGACAATTCAGAAATTATTTATTTAGAAATGAAACTGATAGTAAATGAGCTTTGCATCATTTTGATATGGAAAGTTCCAATATTTCAGCATATTAAATTTAGCTATAGGGCGCCTGGGTGGCTCAGTCATCAAGCGTCTGCCTTCGGCTCAGGTCATGATCCCAGGGTCCTGGGATCGAGTCCCACATCGGGCTCCCTGCTCAGCGGGAAGCCTGCTTCTCCCTCTCCCACTCCCCCTGCTTGTGTTCCTGCTCTCGCTATCTCTCTCTCTGTCAAACAAATAAAATCTTTAAAAAAAAAAAAACTTAGCTGTAAGTAAAATAGGGTTGCCTAGGTGGCTCAGTTGGTTAAGCGTCCGACTCTTGATCATGAGGGCAAGCCCTGCGTTAGACTCCATGTGGAGCCTACTTAAAAAAAAGAAAAGAAAAGAGTAAGATAGTAGCATTAACTATTGATCCTTAAACTAATACAAACTAATATTTGACCCCATCTCATTTTATTATAACTAAAATAGTTTGTCACACAGGTCTACTTCTTAGGACAATAATCTTGTGATTGCTATGAAAGATCATTTAACTCAAAGCATTTGGTCAATAAAAGGACTTCTATCTTTTAGATAAGGGAATGTCAATAATATGCTTTGCAAAACAAATATATAATATGAATATACGTGAGACACACAGCCTAAAAAATATACCTTTTCCAAGGACCCTCAAATAAACTATCATGAATGGAGCCAGTTTCAGAAGTTTGAATACAAGAGAGTTTTAATTTGTATTAAGATCCCACTAGCTTTAATAGCTCAGGAAAGTCAACTAGTTTCTGTCTGTACATTTTCTCACTGTGAAAGTAGAGAAAATGCTACTTAACTGCTTCACAGGGGTTACTGTGCAAATCAATTGGTTAATGTTCTTAAAGCACTGCCTAAGTGCTAAATGTTATCATTAGGGTGCATTGTATATCTCTTTGCAATTATCTGCCACCTTAAAATTCTATGGCTTGTAAGGGTGTCTCACTCCTGAAATACTTAAAAAAGGTTAAGGAAAGTTCAAGAGGTTAAAAAAAAAAAAAAAAGCACATGGGCTAAGTTAGGGTAGAAGAAAGGGAAACTTGGAATTTGGCACATCTTATTACATGCTTCTTGTTACACCAAGTTACATGTTTCTTAGACTAAACACCACTGAACTTTATATTTTAAATGGGTGAATTGCATGGTATGTGAATTAAATCTCAATAAAGCTATTATAAAAATAATAATAAATCCAACCTCATCATCACACCAGAAAAAAAACTTATATATTCCCTGAAAGTGTGGATCATTATGCTAGAAAAAAGAATTCTATGCGCACACATTTTGAGTTCCAAATAGGCTACATAGTTTTAAGAAATCAGTCTACAATAGAACTAAACAATTAAATGGTGCATTGAGATAAAATTATAATTTACTTTTAATCATTTAATTATTAATTATAGTAATTACATATTTAATCTGATTGATTAAAACAGTCTATCTTGAAATCAATGAGACCAGATCCAGTGATGCCTACTTTTGCTTTTGCTGATTTTAATCTTAGAATATTCTTTGGGAGAAAAATTCTCAAATGCACAAATTAAATTTCAACTGAATTCATAATAGTAGTCGTAGTAGTAGTAGTAGTAGTAGTAATAGTAGTGACATGTTCGGTTTTTTGTTGTTTTGGTTTTTTTTTTTAGTAGTGACACGTTTGTATAGTTATTTATAATTGTTATCAGATGGCAATAAATATGAAGGGTTTGAGACTTACCCTGTTTGCAAACAAACAAATCAGCATGCCACAATTTCTTGGATGTTAGCAGAAGACACAAGACTCCTGGATTAGAGACAAAGGACAGTTTATTACCCACAGAATAGCAGTAGCAAGAGGATCGTTTTCTTGTGCCAGTTCTTCAAGTCCCAATTCCCACAGGGTGACACAAGAAGGGCCAGGAGACACCTGCACACAGAGTGGGTTGTGGTAAAGAAGAGGAACTCTAAGTTTAGAAAGCCTCAATCTTTTCTTTCTGCTCCAGAGAGAGATACTCTCCTCTGAGGCTGTTTGCTATACCAACATTCTTGAAAAAATGGCCCCCATAACAGTAAAACAAACAATCCAATTAAAAATGGACAGAGGATCTGAATAGACATTTTTCCAAAGAAGACACACTAATGGCCAGTAGGTACACGGAAAGGTGCTCAGCATCATTAATCATCAGGGAAATGTAAATCAAAACCACAATGAAATATCACCTCACGCTTGTTAGAACGGCTAGTTAATAGAAAAGATAAGAAATAACAAGAGTTGGTGAGGATGTGGAGGGAAAAGGGAACCCCTGTGCACTATTTGTGGGGATGTGAATTGATGCCATCAATATAGAAAAAAGTATGATGCTTCCTCAAAAAATTAAAAACACTCAACATCACTCATCATCAGGGAAATGCAAACCAAAACTACAATGAGATATCACCTCACACCTGTCAGGATGGCTAAAAGCAAAAACACAAACAAGTGCTGGCGAGGATGTGGAGAAAAAGGAACCCTCGTGCACTGTTGGTGGGAATGCAAATTGGTGCAGCCATTGTGGAAAACAGTATGGAGGTTCCTCAAAAAATTAAAAATAGAACACCCTACAATCTAGTAATTGTGCCACTGGATATTTACCCAAAACATACAAAAACACAAATTCAAAAGGATACATGTACCCCTATGTTTATAGCAGCATTATTTACAATAGCCAAATTATGGAAGCAGCCCAAGTGTCCACTGATAGACATATGGATAAACAAGATGTGATACAAAAACAGATGAACCTAAGGGAAGGGAGGGAAAAATAAAATAAGACAAAATCAGAGAAGGAGACAAACCATAAGAGACTCTTAACCATAGGGAAAAAACTGAGGGTTGCTGGAGGAGAGGAGGGGGCGGGGATGGGGTAACTGGGGTGATGGGCATTAAGGAGGGCACTTGATGTGATGAGCACTGGGTGTTATATGTAACTGATGAATCACTAAACTACCTCTGAAACTAATAATACACTAGATGTTAATTAATTGATTTTAAATAACATTAAAAAAAGATGAGAGTTTAAAAAAAAGATATATAAATCTATATATATTGATATATGTCTACATAATGGAATATTACTCAGCCATAAAGAAGAAAATCTTGCCATTTGTGACAACATGGATGGACCTTAAGGGCATTATGCTAAACAAAATAAGGCAAACAGAGAAAGACAAATACCCTATTATCTCACTTACAAAAAAATAAATTCATATATACTGAAAACAAACTGGTGGTTGCCAGAGGTGGGGGGTGGGAGATAGGGGAAATGGGCGAAGGGGGTCAAAAAGTACAAACTTCCAGCTATAAAATAAGTCCTGGGGATGTAATGTACAGCATGGTGACTATAATTAATAATACTGTATGTATATTTGAAACTTGCTGAGAGAGCAAATCTTAAAAGTTCTCATCACAACCAAAAAAAATTTTTAACTATTCTTTTGGATGGAAGTTAAACTGGAGTTATTGTGGTGATCATCTCACAATATATACAAATATCAAATCATTACATTGTACACCTGAAACTAATGTAATGTTATACATCAATTATATATCTCAGTTAAAAAAAAAAGAATGGAAGACGAAAAGGGGAAAGTCAAATCATGGACATCATTATAATACTCACTAAATAAAAGCAACTTCAGGTACTTATCTAGAAAGAAAGAGATTATCTCAGGAAAAATTAAAAGCTGATTTGATCATTAAGACAAACCATTAAAAGGGGTGGCCGGCTGGCTCAGTCGGAAGAAGGTGTGACTCTTGGTCTCAGGGTGGTGAGTTTGAGCCCCACATTGGGTGTAGAGACAAGCTATTAAAAATGGCAACTGCATCTTTCACATAGCTGGTATAATAACTATATTATTTTGCCTAAATACTTGTGCATCTTTATGGAAAAATCCCAGGTAATTTTTACCCCAAGTATCTCCAAAACTAAGAAATAAGTTTCTGACTTCCCATTTTGAGTTGTAAAGAATATTGAAAACAGGGCGCCTGGGTGGCTCAGTTGGTTAGGCGACTGCCTTCGGCTCAGGTCATGATCCTGGAGTCCCGGGATCGAGTCCCACATCGGGTTCCCTGCTCAGCAGGGAGTCTGCTTCTCCCTCTGACCCTCCTCCCTCTCATGCTCTCTGTCTCTCATTCTCTCTCTCACAAATAAATAAAAAATCTTTAAAAAAAAAAAAAAAAAAAGAATATTGAAAACATCCAGTGTGCTTCAGCTGCATCCACTCAATCCACCCCTGACAGGTTCCCCATCCTCTCTCCCCGTTCCAGATAGCTTAAACTGACTTCATTCCACTCTCGTCCTCATCCCCTTCCCCTACTCTCCCATCCTTGCACTCAATTCTGACCCTTGTCTCTACGATCAACCTAACCTTAGACAATAATGATTTAACAAGTTTTAACTCAATAGTATAGAACCAAGTTCAATTTACCCCTTCTGATGGGCCCAACTGGCCCACTTTTGTCAAGTGCACTTTGGTCTTATTCCATAGATCAATGTCTATCCAGATCTCCATTTGTGGTAAGTGAATCTTTGATGGTCTCATTCTCTGAATCTGAGTTGGTATAGCAGTTCCTGGGGGTTGTAACACTGCCAGGCTCTTGTCAGGCCCCTCTCAGGGAAGAGGATCTTGCAGCAGATCCTAAATGCTGAGGCAAGGGTTTTGTCATACCAAACTGACCACGGCAATTTTCAAATACCACAAGCTCCTAGATTCTCTGTACCTGAGCTTTGCATGGCTGTTGAAGAACAATATCCCCACATGGGATTTTCAAGGTACATATGTTTACTGGCGTGTCTTCAACTTCATTTGCCATGCAGTGCCCACCAGCCTGGACTTCCTCTCTAGACCCACCCAGAGTCTCACAATAATGACCATTTCAAAAACTTCAGTTTGATCAGTCGTATTCCCTCTCACCCTGCCATTTCTGCCCCAGGTGGCTGGTTCATGCCTGACTCTATTCTGAAACATCATTGAGGGGCACCTGGGTGGCTCAGTTGGTTAACTGTCCAATTTCAACTCAGGTCATAATCTCAGGGTTGTGAGATCAAGTCCCATGTCAGGCTCCGTGCTGGGCATGGAGCCTGCTTAAGATTCTTTCTCTCCCCTGCCCTCTGTCCTTCCTTCCTCCCTCTCTACTTCTCTTAAAAATACACATATATATCATTAAGAATTTCTGTATTGCTGTTCTCCTTTCACAACTATACCTAAAGAATTAATTACATGATTCCAGCAGGTTATCAGTATGAAGTCAAACATGTTTCACAAAATAGTCTATATTGCAAAATAGTTTCAGTATGCAACAGATTATTAGAATGCTTAACTTGTTTGTGAGTTTATGAATTTTCAATTCATATGGGTCCTTAGGAAATTACCTAAACTTCAATGTAATATAAAATTATAAAAATAATAACTTGTATGTATATTATCGAAATTATGTTTAAAAAAATCATGGATGTGAGCAAAGCCTGAAGAACAATCCACAAACAGCAATGCACTTTATATACAAGTGAGAGTAATGTAATGTCAGAGTAACGTAATTATGGAGTTGTTTTCTTTTTAAAAATATATCCATTCTTGCATTTTGATAAGAAAAGGAAATTACAGTATTTATCATAATACTTTCCAAGTATGCTGAGATAAGTCAATGAAAACTACTATAGTTATCAATGCTTCCTTTTTAATGAGTTCTTCCTTAATCAAATCTTGGTTTAGCTGTGCATTGATTTAGAACACGCCCCCTTTCATATGCACATGTGTGTTTTCCAGAGGCCCCAAAAGGTTAACAACTGTTATACATCATTATATACTAACAGTTTGGTCTAATGGATAAGGACTGAGTCAGCAATCTTAATATCTTCCTCTTAGCTCTATGACCCTGGAAAGCCACTTAACATCTATCATCTTGGTTTCTCTTTCAAAACGAGTAATGATAACTGTTGAATTAGGAAAATATCTATAAAATATATTAAGAGACTTAGTGAAAATGGAAAATGAATGTAAACTAATATAAAGACCCAATTCAACTAGTCTACTTTTCTTTTTTTTTTTTTTTAAGATTTTATTTATTTATTTGACAGAGAGAGACACAGCGAGAGAGGGAACACAAGCGGGGGAATGGGAGAGGGAGAAGCAGGCTTCCCGCCGAGCAGGGAGCCCGATGCGGGGCTCGATCCCAGGACCCTGGGATCATGACCTGAGCCGAAGGCAGACGCTTAATGACTGAGCCACCCAGGCGCCCCTCAACTAGCCTACTTTTCTAATATAATACGTGAAATTTTAATTTAATAGAAATATATTCTTGGATTATAACTAAGATTATTGGTCATGGAATATAAATTAGACTATTAGTATATTAAAATGCTTTGCTAAATATCAAATAACATTTTGACCTACATTTTCAATGAGAAATATAGTGTGGACATGTAAAGGCATGTAATTCTTTCTGTAGCCACAAATTAGGATTTATAATTGTAAAGAAAAAAATTGTTAATTTGTAAACATGACTGTCAATTTGTAAATGGTAATCTCTAATTAAAAATTTTAAAGTTCCTGGGGAGCCTGGGTGGCTCAGTTGTTAAGCGTCTGCCTTCGGCTCAGGTCATGATCTCAGGGTCCTGGGATCGAGCCCCGCATCGGGCTCCCTGCTCAGCGGGAAGCCTGCTTCTCCCTCTCCCACTCCCCCTGCTTGTGTTCCCTCTCTCACTGTGTCTCTCTCTGTCAAATAAATAAATAAAATATTTTCTAAAAAAAATTTTAGGGGCACCTGGGTGGCTCAGACGATTGAGCATCTGCATTCGGCTCAGATCATGATCCCAGGGAGCCCGCTTCTCCCTCTCCCTCTCCCTCTGCCTGCTGCTTCCCCTGCTTGTTCTCTGTCAAGAATAAATAAAATCTTTAAAAAATAAATAAAAAATAAATAAATAAAAATTTTTAAACTTCCTTTAAAATGTATAGTAGTAATTCCACAAGTTCACCAGTTGTAACGATACTCTAACAAAACTCCTGCTTTTTCACAAGTCATTGAAGAAATATTGCATCAAAGATTAATTACCATTCTACTGTCTAAAAAGTATACCTTCAAGCTGTTAAATGAGTGAACAGAGATCTATTATGACTTTAACAAGAACGTTACTCTCCATGGGGATTACTGCTATTAACAGTGGGAAATCTATTATTTAAAGACATGAAAATTAAATGGAAATGTTTCACTCATTTAAATAAAACTCTTGTTCTTTACTTCACAATAAAACTTGCTTTTGCTAGCTTCTTTATTGTAGGAATTTATGCAGAATTTTCCTGGTAGTGCCATTTCAGATTTCTTTTCTATAGAGATAGTGGTAAAGAGGTATTAGTATAATTTAACAATGTTTGCAATCTGATACATGAGGACTCTATTCCAGCTACAAACATTATTACTCCTAATATAGCACTATTAGTCAGCTACTTACTTCAAGTTTTGACAAATTATTTACATTCAAAAATCATAGATCCTAAATTTTTAGCTTTCTTCCCATATATACTAGATTCTATGCAGGGAATTTGATAAAACATAAAATGTGCCAATATAAAAAGAACAAGTAAGGAGAAGAGAATAACCTCTATATTTTAAAATATTGGAAATGATGAAATACCATCTCCAAAAACAAATAGGAAAGTACTGTAATTTATTTTCATTCCCAATACTGGTCAGAGTGCAATGAAATCAACATTTATGTTCACTTCATTTTGGGAAATAAATTGGTCCTTTCTGGAAATCAGTTTGGTTATATGAATCAAAAGCCTTATAAATCATCTTACCCTTTGACCCAGTACTAATACTTCTAGGAGTCCATCCTCAGGAAGTAATGCAAAATGTTGACTATCCCCAAAGATGTGCCAGAATTGTTTATAATAGCAAAATTCTGGAAACAATCTAAAAGCCCAACAAAGGGAATGCTTAAAGCAAATCATGGTAATAGAAAGAATGGAATATTTTACAGCTATTAAAAATTATGTATACAAATATTTTTTAAGATTTTATTTATTTATTTGAGAGAGAGAGAGGAGCACAAGCAGGGGGAGGGGCAGAGGGAAAGGGACAAGCAGACTCCCCACTGATCACAGAGCCCGAAGTGGGGCTCAGTCCTAGGACCTTGAGATCATGACCTGAGCTGAAGTCAGATGCTCAACCAACTGAGCCACACAGGCTCCCCGAGAATGTGGTATTTTTATAATCATAATAAATTAATGGGTTAGGAACTGAAAGGAAACAAATTTTACTTTTTTAAAAAATGGGGACATAGAATAAAATTCTTCATACATGGTAAAATTTTTAAAAGCACGTTACTGGGGCGCCTGGGTGGCTCAGTAGGTTAAACGGCTGCTTTTGGCTCAGGTCATGATCCTGGGGTCCTGGGATTGAGCCCCGCATCAGGCTCCCTGCTCAGCGGAGAGCCTGCTTCTCCCTCTCCCTCTGCCTGCCACTCTGCCTACTTGCGCTATCTCTTTGTCAAATAAATAAATAAAATCTTTAAAAAAAAAGCACGTTACTTAAAAAGTAGATGTAGATTGATTCTATTTTTTTTAAGTGTATGAAGTAGTCAAATTCATAGAAAGAGAAAATAGAATGGTAGTTACTAGGGGCAAAGGGGAGGGACAAATGAGTTGTTTAATGGGTATATAGAGTTTCTGTTTTGCAAGATGAAAAGGTCTGGGGATGTGCTGCATAACAATGTGAATATACTTAATACTACTAAACTGTACACTTAAAAGTAGTTAAAATGGTAAAATGGTAAGTTTTATGTTATGTTTTTTACCATAATTTTTAAAAATATATAATTATGTAAAAATTTGTATGTATGTGGGTGTGTATCAGAATAAAATACCACATTGTTAACAAGAGTCTTCCTAGAAATACGGAAAGGGGATGGTCCGGAGGGGACTTTTTTTACTTTAAATACTTCTGTATCATTTGAATATTTTCAGTGAGTTAATACTACTTTTACATTTTTTTTAATTTTGTGGTGGGACCTAGATCCATTTGTGGTTTCTTGATCCTAACTGCTGTAATTTTCAATGAAAGAGTAATGAGCCAAGTCACTTGTATCCAATTTAGCAGTCAACAGAAGCATGTAAGCTGCCCATCAAAGCAGGATTGAAAAACATTTAAACACATGTATCATTTCCCTAAGAAGTTACCTGAACTTTCACATCAACTTTTCAATGTCAATATGTTAGGTAGTTAAAGAAAAGATTATTGTACGTAAGGGCTAGAATGGAACAAATAAAGATATCAAAACCGCTTACAAAGTTATTGATCAGTTCACATTCAAGAATAAAAATTAGGGTAGCTCAGTCAGTTGAGTACCCAACTCTTGGTTTCGTCTCACATCATGATTTCATGGGTCCTGAGATCGAGTCTTGGGTCAGGCTCTGCGCTCAGTGGAGTCTGCTTGAGATTCTCTCCCTCGGCCCTTCTCCCCATTCTCTCTCTAAAATAAATAAATAAATCTTTTTGAAAAAGAATAAAGCTAAATTGGAAATATGTTAAGTACTTATTAAAATTACCTACATAAAATGAACTAATTAATCAGTAGCAGAAATCTAACCACTTGTAATCAAAATGTATATTTCCATTGAGTATGGCTGTTTTATTTATAGTTGCACATTGACAGATATAGAGAAGAATCCATGCATCAGGCTTGGTGATCATACACCTACCTGCTCAAAATGACAAGAATCACTGTCTGAACTCTGGATATACTAACAAAAAGCATTCATTCATTTATTCACTCATTCCTTCAACAAACCTTTACTGAGCAGCTACTGCTGTGAGTCTAAAACAACCAGAATGGGGCACCTGGCTGGCTCAATTGGTAGAGCATGAGACTCTTGAACTTGATCTTGAGTTCAAGCCCTACACTGGATGTAGAGATTACCTAAAAATAAAATCTTTTTAAAAAATTTAAAAATTAAATGAATAAAACAACCAGAATATCAATTTTAAAATATTTCATGGGGTTGCTTGGCTGGCTTAGTCGATGGATCCTGTGACTCTTGATCTTGGGGTTGTAAGTCTGAGCCCCACATTAGGTGTTGAGATTACTTAAAAATAAAATCTTTCAAAAAATAAAATATTTCCTGGAAAAAATATATATTTCCTGAGCACCACTTACATATTTAGCACTGTGCTAAGTATGGTGGTGATTATTATAAAGGAATGTGGAGAGGTAATTATCACCTCTAAACAATCAGCATTTAAAATTGAACTTTAGAATTAGAAAGAATATCATAGCAGTCATTTCTTACTTTTTTGGATTTAACATTTTTTAATGAACTGATAATTCTATTAAACAGTATTTACTTTCCTTAATGGCCTTACTTGGGAAAATAAAACATTTGCAACCACATATGAATTTCCCTACTTCATTTTAAAATTTTACAAGTACATGAGATCCAAAAGTCTAGAAATCATTGTCCTAGAGGTCATCTAGAAAAAAGTATATGTTTAATTCTATAGGCAATTGAATGGTCTCTAAGTACTAGAATGGTAGGATTCGAGCAGTTTAATGGTGACAGATTAGAGGCTCATTATTTGTTGACATCTCCTTGATAGATTTTAACAGAAGTAATTTAGTAAAATGTAAAAAATTCAAAATATACAAAAAGGAGAAACTATTACATAGAGTAATTTAATACAGAAACTATAAGTACAAATAGAATGAGCAGGATATAAGTTAAAATGGTCCAAACTATTTCCAAACACACACACACACACACACACATCCATACAACTCAGCAACTATAAGGTCAGTGTACATGCACTAAACTGAGATACCAGAATCAACAACACATTTATGCACATCCTGTTCAACTCTATTTTCACAAAACTTAAGGAAAAAGTAAGTTTTGAAGTGTTGCCTCTAATTTTTCCAAGTCACTAAGATGTATTATTATTTATTTAATATATTTGTAAACAGAGTCAGTAGTACACCGGTTTTAATTCTGGATCGTGACACTCCCCCGAATATAACTTGTCACTACCTTGGCTTTCTCAGAGTATACAATAAGAGAAAAAGTAAAGACCAATAAACCCTGTTATATATTGTGTGTGTACCAAGAACAGTTCTACAAATCATGGAATGAATCACTGGATTGCAGAAGACAGCATCTGCCAAGCATTTTTAAAAGCCCAGCATTTTTATAGCTCCCTTTGTTCCTCCCTTGCTGTAGGGCAGATGTCTCACACAGTTTAGGACATCAAATACTGGCTAACTATCAGGACTCAGTAATATGAGTGTCAAATTCATAGCTTCATTTTTATTTCTCTTCTAAAATATGTCTGTTACCTCTGATTTTCTTCTTGTATCATTTTTCTACTGAAAAGCTGCTCTTTTAATTTTTTTTCTTTCTATAAGACTCATCAAGCTACCTGCGCTGGGCTTTGTGATTATCCCTTGAACACATCTCTTTGCAGTATGAACTTCTGGACATGATATAAGCTATTTGATTCCAGCCTTGATCTTCAAGGAAACTTTCCAGTGTTGTACTTGTGGTTTCTTGAGTGAACCTGCCTGGGAACTACCAACATCTGTCCTCTGGAACTAAGCCTTTGTTCTCTCTGGTAGTTCAGAACCTTGATGGCATTAGAATCACCTTCTTAATCAGCTTTATAAACATATGGAGGCCCAATCTCAGCCCGGTTCAATTAAAATCAGAAATTTGGGGGATGGTACCCAGGCATATGTAGTTCTTAACTTTCTCCACTTTGCAACCAGATCTGAGAACCACTGATAGGAGATGGAAATCAACTATTTCTTGTTGACTTGTCACTATTTTTTTATATGTCTATCTCCTCTACTAGACTGTGAACTCCTTGAAGACAGCATTTGGCAAACCAGGTTTTCAATAATTTTATTTAAAATTAAAATCCAGGGCGCCTGGGTGGCTCAGTCGTTAAGGTCTGCCTTCGGCTCAGGTCATGATCCCGGGGTACTGGAATCGAGCCCCGCATCAGGCTCCCTGCTCGGCAGGAAGCCTGCTTCTCCCTCTCCCACTCCCCCTGCCTGTGTTCCCTCTCTCACTGTCTCTCTCTCTGTCAAATAAATAAATAAAAATCTTTAAAAAATAAATAAATAAAATTAAAATCCAAACTCCTTACCATGGCTTCAATGGCCTGGTATGATCTTTTCCCTGCCTGTCCACCTCAACATCTCCTCTTGCTCCTGAGTTTCTGGCAAACATGCCAAATTTATTACTACCTACAGGCCTTTACATTTACTGTGCCCTCCACTAGAACCAGTCCTTTATTTCTCTGTCTCTTTCTCATCATAGAAATCTATTCTCTGTGTTCTTTTTTCTTAATTTATTATTTATTTGAGAGAGAGAATGCGAGAGCATGGGGGTGGGGGTGGTAAGGGCAGAGAGAGAGGGAGAAGCAGGCTCCCTGCCGAGCAGGGAGCCCTACTCAGGGCTCGATCCCAGGACTCCAGGATCATGACCTGAGCTGAAGGCAGACGCTTAACTGACTGCGCCACCCAGGTGACCCTCTGTTCTTTGTTCTTAGAAATTCTTTCCTGACCAGCCCAGATAAAATGACCACTTCCTCTGTAATTTCTATCAACTCCCATTGTCTTATTTCCTTCATGGAATTTACCTCTATCAAAAGTTAATTTTTTTAGATTTATTTTTATTTTTTTAAGATTTTATTTATTTATTTACTTGATAGAGAGTGTGAGCAGAGGGAGAAGCAGAGGGGGAGGGACAAGCAGACTCTGTGTTGAGTGCAGAGCCCACGACCCTGAGATCATAAACTGAGCTGAAATCAAGAGTCAGAAGCTCAACCAACTGAGCCACCCACGTGCCCCAAAAGTTAACTCTCTTATTTATTATGTACTTATTTATTGTCTGTTTCCACCCAACTATTCCCCATACCTTCACACTATATTGAAAATTCTAAGGGAGTCAGAACTTTGACTTCTTTGCCATTACATTGCCAGGGCTTACTTAGTGTGCCTCATATTTTTGAATGAATATAGAGTAAGCATTTGAATGAATGGATGAATGAATGAATGAATGAATGAAAGCATCACCCTAGCAAACTGTTCAACAGGTCAAGACCCCTTGGCCTATGTTTTAGTAACATTTTTTTTTTTTTTTAAGATTTTATTTATTCATTCGAGACACAGAGATACAGAGAGAGAGAGAGAGCATGAGCAGGGGGAGAGGCAGAAGGAGAGGGAGAAGCAGGCTTCCCACTGAGCAGGGAGCCCACCGTGGGGCTCGATCCCAGGACCCTGGGATCATTACCTGAGCCAAAGGCAGACACTTAATCATCTGAGCCACCCAGGCGCCCCTAGTAACATCTTTTTGATGTCACTTTCTTATCAGTTAATTTCCCTTTGAGTATCAATAAAAGCACTGTCCCATTTTTTTTTAAAGATTTGTTTATTTATTTTTTAGAGAGAGAGAGAGTGATGGGGAGGGACAAAAGAAGAAGGAAAGAGAATCCCAAGCAGACTCCACTCCAAGAGAGCACGGAGCCTGATGTGGGGCTCGAATTCACGACCTCAAGATCACAACCTGAACTGAAACCAAAAGTCAGACGCTCAACCAACTGAGCCACCTAGGCGCCCCTACACTGTCCCATTTTTAAAGTCATTGTTGGTTTGGGTTTTTTTTAAGATTTTCTTGATTAGAGAGAGAGAGATTCGAGAGACAGCAAGGGGCAGAGGGAGAGGGAGAAGCAGACTCCCCACTGAGCAGGGAGCCCGATGCGGGGCTTGATCCCAGGACCCTGGGATCATGACCTGAGCCAAAGACAGGTGCTTAACCGACTGAGTCACCCAGGCAGCCCCATTGTTGATTTTAAATCATTGCACTGGCTTTTTTTCTGTAACTTACTCCTTCTTTTGTCCAGATCAGCCTGTGTTTCCTAATGTCAGCAATTTTTAAAGGTACCAAGAAACAGAATGTGAAAATCACACACCACCTTGATGTAGCTTATTGAGATTTGGGATTGATAAACTATGATTATTCATTCCATTGCATTATATTCAATCAAGTCACTGGCATCTTTCTAGAATGACCTTTATTTCATTGTCTTAAGACTAGAAAAAACCCTAACTGCTGTAAATTTATGTATTAAATATATATTACATATGATATATAACCATATATTTATAATTTATATATAATATATAACATGTTTATTATATATTAAATATATATAAACTTATATATTAAAACTAAGTTAATTTCATTTCCTTTCAACATAAGATGTTTGAAAGTTTAATTTTTTTTTATTTTAAGGTCAATAGACCTTATGGAAGGATCAATTTCTAATTCTGTAAAGAAATTTAGTGTGGAAAACACTGAAAATTCAGAAATAAATTTTATAGAGAAAAGATTCTATCTATTCCATAAAGTAAGGTTCAGTTAAATGGCTCATGTAAGACACAGGATAAGAAAAATATCAAACGAGATATATTCAAGAGTAAATGTGATATCTATTTTACTACCTGTAACATAACATTCAACTTTTTTTTTTTTTTTTGGTTGCTTATATTACATTTAGATGCTCTTGGATCACACACCTCAATCCTGATCAAATGATTATGGAGGGCCTTGGTTGATGCAATGAAATTCAAATTTCACCCTAGGAGCAATGCAGTGTCATTGAAGGGTTCCTAAGCAAGAAGAAATATTCTCATATGGGAGCTGTGGAAATTTCACTCTGCAGGATGGAGACTGGAATGGAAGAGCACAGAGGTAAAGGCAGGGAGTCCTAAGTGAGAACTATCAACCTACGAATTGGATAGTGAACATGAGGAAAAACAGATTCAAGAGAGACTTAAGGAGGTAAAACAGAACGTAATCATTGCTATTTATTACATTTTATCCCCTTTTATTTATACTTTTTGTGATTTTACATATGGGGATGGGGTTCAAGGTTTATGAATTAAAGTTATTTCACATTAAAGACTGATGGAAGCAACAGCTTGCTCCCTATTCATCCCCAAATCCTAGAGGGGTTACAGAAGCAAAGCTACAACAGATTCACAGAATACTGATAAGGTATAGCACTGGAATATTTGACAAGTGTCCCTTTTACAATTAGTAATAAATATCTTGTACACAATACGTAAGCAATACATGAGACACACAGTGACAAACAGCGATACCGTTTGTTTGCACACCTGAAGGACGATGGCAGCAGTCTCTAAGGCTCTTCTGTACAAGACACAATGATTTGGAATAGTCTGTGGAGCCATTAATTTCTTTCCTGACCATGTCTGCATGTCCAAATTCAAAATATACTCTCCAGCTCATTTCATCTGCCATCCCTCCATGCAGCTGTCTCAGATCCCAGAATTTAAAAGGAACAACTCTTTTCCTCTTTAGAATTCCCATATTCATTTTATGATACTTTATGTTCTACTTTGTGTGAAGGTCTTACCTCCAGTAGACTATAAACACCTTGTAACCAAGGTCCTTGTCATTTCTTCTTTAATTTATCCATAGTACCTCGCACAGTGCCCAGCACATAACAGAAACTCCATAAATATGTGTCAAATAAATAAATCAACAGCTATTTCCAGATGCTCTTTCCACCCCTGCCTTGTTTCACCTAGACCAATAGGAATGGCAATGCTGCCAGAGATCAAAGGCTCAGGAGATCTTCTGGATTATAGGTTCAGGAACAAAGTTCACAGGAAACTTTGTAAAAACATACCAGATATTTTACTTAAAGAGATACTGCTAAACCACATATCTAAACTTTGATTCATAATCTCCCTGACAACAATCCCAATCAAATTTTTTAATGTAAAAATTCTAGGGCGCCTGGGTGGCTCAGTCATTAAGCATCTGCCTTCGGCTCAGGTCATGATCTCAGGGTCCTGGGATCGAGCCCCGCATCGGGCTCCCTGCTCAGCGGGAGGCCTGCTTCTCCCTCTCCCACTCCCCCTGCTTGTGTTCCCTCTCTCGTTGTGTCTCTCTGTCAAATAAATAAATAAAATCTTTAAAAAAAAAAAATTCTAACCACAAGTTTCTTTTAGAACTCGATTATCCCTGCATATCAAACTTTATATAAGACAATGTCTCAGGGCACCTGGGTGGCTCAGTCGGTTAAGCATCTGCCTTCAGCCCAGGTCATGATCCCAGGGTCCTGGGATCAAGCCCAATGTCGGACTCTGCTCAGCAGGGAGGCTGCTTCTCCCTCTCCCTCTGCCTGCCACTCCCCCTGCTTATATGTTCACGCTCTCTCTCTCTCTCTCTCTGTCCAATAAATAAATAAAATCTTAAAAAAAAAAAAAAGTCTCAAGGGGCGCCCAAGCAGCTCAGTCATTTAAGCACCGAACTCTTGGTTTCAGTTCAGGTCATGGTCTCGGGGTTGTGGATCAAGCCCCATGTTGGGCTCTGCACTCAGTGTGGAGTCTGCTTCAGATTCTCTTTCCCTCTCCCTCTCACTCACTCTCTCTCTCTCTTTCAAATGAATAAGTAAAATCTTTAAAAAAAAAAAGTGTCTCAAGCTAGCCAGATTGGGGTGTCTATATTGAAACCCAAGATAGTATTAATAACATTAAAATAAACTTTGAGCTTCACACTCATTTTATAGTAGTTTTCTAAAGAGACCAATTTCCAGAAAAGAAAACAATCATGTTGAAATCTCAAAGAAGAAAACCTTAAGTCCCTAATAAAAGGACAACTGTTAAAGATGATCAGATCCACCTACCTGGCAGCCATGGTACCTTACAAATGTCTGAACTGCTACAGTAGGAAACCAGCCAAAGTTCTGTCCATGTAGGCATAGAACACACCTATCTTTTTAATTCCTTTCATATTGTCTGGAATGATGCAATCTTTTCAGTATGGTGAATACTTAGTAGGCCTCGTACTGAGTCACAGGTGAATTTGACATCTATGTTTTAGGAGAAAGGAGTTTAATAGGAGAAAGGAGTTTAAGCTCCCAATGCCCCAGAATATTTGGGTTTCTGACTGACTCATTCCCAGTTGTAGTAAATAAAGGCTATTTTTTAAAAAAACATTTCATACTGAGAAATGTAGGGGTAACATGGCATGATATTTGAGATATGCCTTAGAATATTTCGGCAAAGGAGGCAGAAGATGATAGATGAAGAAAATGACAAAAATCTATCTAGCAATTTAATTTTGGTAGTGAGTAAATGGGGGGGTCATTATACCATCTGTCTACATTTGTGTATGCTTGAGGGTTTTTTTTTTTCTTTTTAAGTGTTACATTATTGCAAAAACAATTTCAAATTAAAAACAGAAATCCAGACAATAGTGCCCAGAGTCCTGAATCATTCTTGAGAACTGCAGGGTGCATTCCATCATGGTCCATCCATCTCAGTTCAACTCTAGACTCACATCCTTAAAGCTGGCTCTCAGTTTTTATTTCATATGTTCTATGGGGAAAAAAATGCTTTCAGATTATCAAATGGACCTGTGGCCCAGAAAACTGACAAAAAGCCAGAAATTTCAGGATGGCTCTTGATTCCATCTCTCTTGAGCTCCTGGGGACACAGTGTCTTCTTGATACAGGTAGCTTGCTTTCTGCTTGGGGTGGACACGGGTTGCTTTCTGCTCTCTGACATCTACTCTGCTTCCGGGGATAACAACTCCTGAATTCCCATGTAGGGATGCACGCCAGCCCCATTCTGAAGAAGCAGATTCTATCTCTGGATTTGAGGATAGAGTTTAAGCCCAAGACTAAATCAATCAGAGCACCCCATTCCCCCAGCCACTGATTGGTTCCTAAATAGGCATATGACCTAAATCAGGCCAATCCTGGCTAAGGAGGTTAAGGTCTTAGACTTCTCTCTGTGCTTTGGGAAAGTGAACTCTTTTTGCCACTGCTTTTGTAATTGGGTTGATGTGTTCTTGTCGTTGCTTGAAGCCATCTTCTATAGCTTGACAATGAATTGAATACAGCAGGAAGTAGCCATATATCCACTGAAGGTGAAAGGAAGACAGGTTCGAGGTGCCTGGGTGGCTCAGTCGGTCAAGCGCCTGCCTTTGGCTCAGATCATGGTCCCAGGGTCCTGGGATCGAGTTCCACAACTGGTTCCATGTCCAGCGGGGAGCCTGCTTCTCCCTCTCCCTTTGTCTGTCGCTGCCCCTGCTAGTGCATGTGCTCGCTCTCTCAAATAAATGAAAATCTTTCTAAAAAATTCTTTAAAATTAAAAAAAAAAAAAAAAAGAAAGGAAGGAAGACAGGTTCTAATGACATCTTGTGAGCTCTGACCAGATGCCCCTGGCCTTTCATTGTGAGTCAAGAAGTTACCTGAAGAGCTCTAACTAACACATAGTGTAATTGCCCCCTTTTGTAATTAAGCCACACTGTATAACCAGATGGCTTGACAGCATAGCACTTTGTAAAGTCTACACTCCAAAGGAAGATGCGTGAACTTAAGGCATAATTCTTACTTACCAAAATATACAAATGAGTTCTAAAAATGTGGCACCGTGGCCATCAAATTCCATGATTAATTCAACCAATATTGCATACCTACTCTGTGACTGTGCTAGGTGCCAATTCCAGCAAGGTCAGGGTAGCTCAGCAATAGGAAATAAATACAGTCCCTAAATGTTTCTATTTACTCAGTGACATATTTGGCTCTGTTTGAGATTTTTATAACAAAAAAATATAAGAGCATTTCAGTACATAACTGTTACTGGCCTAACTCCCTCCTGGATGATTGGGGGTCCAAATGACACACCCAAGCTGGGGTAAGAGATGGGCATTTGCTTAAGGCTTCCTCTGGCCCCTGAGCCTAGAACAAGGAAGATCCCAACAACAGCTTCCAGAAAGAAAGCTGAGGCCAAAAAACCCCATCCCACCAAAGCAATAATGTGAGGGGAATGGGCACAGAGTGAGACAAAAACAAGCGGGAGCCAAAGGAGAGATCAGGAGCAACTGGTTGGAACACAAGATAGAAGAAGACGGGGAATCTCTGAGACCCAGGTTAGTACATCTTCAATCAAAACCTGGGAAAGGGCTATGAAGTTGCCAAGCTATTTCAGACAAACCATAAAAAAATAATGTGGAATCATCATTATTTTTATTACTTTTGTGGAAATAATTCACTTGTCTAAATGAAAACCAAAGGGCATCCGGAAGAGAAAGAGAACCCAAGGATTTCCTATGCTGTGACACGTTTTTGCTTGTTTAGGCTACGAGATGGAAATGGTAAATCAGCAATCAGCCTCCACTGCAACTTCCCGAGTGTGCCTTCCAGTACTGCAGAGACTAGAAAGCTAAAAACAAACAAACAAAAAAAAACCCCATAGTTCCCTACATTCCCTTGCAGCAAGAATTCTGGAATTAGGACCCACCAAGTAGATGCAGTCACGGGAGATCTGGAAGGTGCAAAGGAGGTGGGAGGAATCGCCCTGTTGTTCTTTCTCTTGCTGCTGGCAAGTAGGGCTGGGAAATGAGAGAGTAGATTTTTCTGCAGTTAGGTTCTGGCGTCCAGTCACCAGTTTTGTGAGGCTATTGAGGTGAGCTTTTGAATTCTGCTGTTCCATGACAGCCTCCTAATTTCCCACCTTCCTGATCAAGTAGCAACTAAAATTTCAGGCTAGTTCAGCAGTACAGTTCTGGGAGTCACTTCTGTAGACCCAGCACTGAGTTCACAACTCCGATTGTATAAGGACAAAATTCTCTATATTTAAATCTCTTCTTAAAAGAGCTAGGATGGTCTCTGCTTCCTGAAACTGAACCATGAAACATTCTACTTCCTAAAGCATTAAAAATTTGGGATGATAAACAAGTCAAGCCAGGGGCGCCTGGGTGGCTCAGTCGGTTAAGCCGCTGCCTTCGGCCTAGGTCATGATCCCAGGATCCTGGGACCAAGCCCCGCATTGGGCTCCTTGCTCAGCAGGGAGCCTGCTTTTCCTTCTCCTCCCTACTCATGTTCTCTTTCACTCTCTCGCTGTCTCTCTCTCTCTCAAATAAATAAAATCTTTAAAAAAAAAAAAAACAAGTCAAGCCAAAGATGAATCCCACTTACAGAGAGATGTCATCTGGGCACAAAAGATAGTCCTTAGAAAATAAACAGCATTGGGGTGTATGCAAATGAGCAGAGCGGCTGAAACATATAAATCTCTGCAGCAGCCAATAGCAAGATGGCGTCTGACTATCTTTGTCCTCAGGTAGAAGGGTTTCCACGGGGCAAACTTCCATAATGCCAAGCCATCCGTTTAACGGTATTAGCCAAGTTAATGAGGTCACCAGTACTCACTTGTTGTCATTTCTCCATTGTAGGCACTTAGGCCCAATGTGAAACATTAATAAATTGCATAGGTCACCAAATACAGTGCTCTGGTCAAGATGGAGCTGTTTGTAAAAGGTTATGAATCAGATTAAAATCCTCATTTGTCACAGAACCAGGGAAGTAATACTCTTCCCTGAGCCACAGATCCCTCCACACTTTTCACAGAACTATTATATAAACCCAGATTACAATATTATTAGAAAGCATTACCAATTAGAGTATGCACATCACTACCTGTTTCTCTCATTAAAAACACAGCAAGGAATAATAACCATGAAATGCCATCCTGGGAAAAGCATGGGCCTGAGAGTAAATGCAGCAGTTGAATTTGGCATCTTGTAATGACCCTGGAGGGGAGGTGGTGATTCGGCTAAAATTTGGTATTTGTGAAGATTTGATTCAAAACTTCTACTATTTTTCAGCACTGCAATTAGGAGGCGGAGGGCTCCCCACTCCCACCCCACTCCCAGGCAATGGAGGTCAGGGTGGGAGCTCCAGCTCTGCTCTTGTGTTTGGCACTGCCTCAGGGTCACAGACCCCACAAAGACCTGTGAGTGCAGTTCCTGTGGTGCTGCCCCGGGAACTTCCAAAGTGATTCTGGCAAATTCCAAATGCAGGATTTACTTGCAAGCTGCAGTGGTCTTTGAAAAACTGAAAATCGGAGAGGGTTCAGAGAAACAGAAGATTATTACGTTTATTTATTGTTTGCAAATAATTTTTTAAATGCATTTTACAGGTGGAGGAAATTGTACAGATATCATCCCAGCTGCATTTTCCCTGATTGATAGGTAAACATTTTAGTCATTCTGCATATGCTAATAACACAAATAATTTAATTTACGTCTTTTTTAAAAGCTGAGTGTATCCACTTTTCATTCATGAGAATCCTAGGAAAAGAAGTGTTACGAAAGAGAAACTCTCCACTGTAGTCACCGAAAGCTGGTGAGGTAGCCTGCATTCCTATTCCTTAGCTCCTCCAAATGTCTATCCCCTTATTAACAACTGGGCTTTATTACAATAACTGTTTCACATAGCATATCTGTAACAAGGGAGCATGGCAATGAGCCTAAGTCCATATTCTGCAGCTCTGTATGTGTGATTCCCCCAAAACTATCATTACCGACCAAGTTATAAAGATTTAAGCAAGAAATTTAAAATGTAAGCAAGACTTAGGGATAAAGAGCTACCAAAAACAAAACAAAGGGTACATTTTATCATAAAACGCCATGGGCTATTTTAAGCACTTTAGAATATATTGTTCCATTGCTATAAAATTAATTCTTGATGAGTGTATGTGCAAAATGTGTATACACATAGTACCAATATGTGTAGACCTGCATGGTCAAATTAGAATATTTTAAATAATATAAAAACTTGATAATGGTTCTTTTATGAATCTTAACAAGTCTACAAAGGAGGGAGCAGCTGTAATGAACATTAAACATGCATAATTCTGTCTATTTTGTTGAAAGAGCATGGAGTTGGCATCACTGCTTGTCACCTATCCGTATATCAGACCTTGCAAGTGATTCTGCAGTTGCCACACAGTGAGGGCCTCTAGGCCTGTTAGATATCTGATTCCTGCGCTCTGCAACATATCGAACTCCTGCAGCCAGCAGAGCTCAGGGTCATTCTTAGGTCATGGTGGTTAAAGATGGCTGTCAATTCACTACTTGGGCTGGGTTTCGAAACTCCTTTATCTCTGTTATATTGATAATTCCTAGTGATAGGTTAGGAAATTAACCACACCATCCATAAGCATCTTAATGGTGTGTTGTGTAGCACCAAACTGACTGTATTAAAAGCTCAGTGTGCTGTATTTGAAACAGTCTGTCACCCTTTGAAAGCTAAGAACTGGAACAAATATACTTTTATCTGAATAAACAGTTATGGCTGTATGCTGCCTTGCAAATTTTGAAAAGGGGGGTTGTAATAAAACAAGTTGAAACTAGCTGATCCTGCCTTTTCTCAGTGCAAAAGTAATTATTATTCAGTCAAAAAATATGCAGTGAAAAAGAGTAATTGCATAAGAAGATATTATAATCCTGAGACTATCCACCTGGTGTTTTTATTCTGATGAATACCCTTTTGGATCCCTATGCCTGTGCAACTTAATGTTTGTCACAATTCTCTATGGCTAAGGAGAAAGACAAGCCTTAATTGTAAATTTGCACATGCTTTATTGCCAATGCAATGGCATGAACACATTTAACAGGACTGCCATTCCATTTAATTACTCTGATTTTGACATGGACCTACCACAGATAAAATTGATGGCATGAATTACAAGCACCATAAAAAATCACTGCTTTCTCTTTAAGGGGTGAGTGTTAAGGTACTCTTCCATATTCTCTATAGCTACCTGCATTAGGTGAAGAAAAAATAAAGCATGGTAATAGGATAGCCATCCTCAAATTGCTTTCTTCTAAGCTGAGTTATGCTGGTGACATGACAATGATGCATGGTCATTTTTTTTTAGCTTACCTGGGTAAGATCTATGACATCTAAAGAAAAATAAGCAAATATATAAGTAGGCAAGTGGACAAAAATAGAGAAAACCTTCTGCCAAATTAATCCTGTGTTTCATCTCTATTACATTTGCTATTTCTTCACCTTTTCTCAGTGATATTTAATGGTACTCATTACACTTTTGCTTGAGACAAGTGAAAAAAAGCTCAGGAACAGGACACTAAGCTCAAGATCTGTGCAGCTGGACAGGGGGTATGGCAGGGTTATGGTAATACTCATTGCCAGAAATCTAAAACTGTCAGTAAGAGGAAGTCGGCAGCTAGTTCCATTCAAGTGAGAGAGTGGTGGTGTGGCAGCCGGCATCCCGGTGTGTGGAGTGAAATGGAAAGGAGCCAGTTATTGGCTGGACGACCATAAAGTGCTGGCTTTCTCTTCTACAAGTTGAGGGAAGAGCTTTAGCAACACAACATCAATGTTTTATGTAGTCACATTAAACTGTCTGCTACTTGAGTTCATTTTCTACATTCTTGTTTATGACTCACTAAAAAAAGAAGTTAGTATCTCCTTAAAATGTTTCCAGAAGCCTCCTTCTCCTGCCCCTGGAAAAAAAATCTAAATTTCTAAATACATCTATAAATCGATTACCCACATAGATGATGAATCAAAGCATCTCCTTTTTTCATCTTTTAAACTTGAAACTGTCACTGAAAATAAGTTCATATTTATTTGGCTATTGATCAAGTAGAAATCTTAAATAAAAATATTCTGCCATGTGGTTTCATCCAAGCTTCCTTTGTCTTTCAATTAAGAAATGGTTTTATGCTATACAAATAGGGTGAGATATTCAGAGGATTAAATCAATAGACTATAAATTATGAGTAAAAGAAAACATCAGGTCACTGCCCTGACACAACAGATTTATTATTAAAGTAGGTAACTCCAAGGCAATTCACTACATTAGTTTTTATAAAGTAAGAGACAGGGAGAGATCAATGATAACTTTGGCTCACTGTTGCTTTTAATGGTTCATTTATAATAGCTACTTATCTCCTATTATTTTAGCTTGCTATAATAATGTCAAGCCAAGAAAAAAAGATAATCACCATTATGGGAATATATATTTAATTCAAGTCTGACTGACTATTCTTTAATCTGATTCATGTATTTGTAGAGTGGCCAGAAATATTCTAGAATGCATAGTGATTCTTAGATACACATAAAACTCCATTATACAGTCTACATTAGGTATAGAGTACAAAAAAATCTGACAGTTTTAGCTGTATTTTCACAGGCATGTTATCAGATGAACAAGCACATTGCAAGGCCCACCCATAGCCCACCAACTCAAACCTGCCCAGTGCTATCAACATAAAGAATAACAGCTGAATCCTAAATGAATGCTTTAGCCTCACTGTGTTTCTTGGAAACTACTATCTTTGCAAATATGAAGCCTATTTTTGCTCTAGACACACACACAGACCCACACCCCATTCATGGATTCTCTGCAACTAACTACCTTGCGGTTCTTGAATATTTATTACCCAGATTTCATTGGAGGTTTGATACTGGCTTCCAAAGTCCATCTCAAACGAAGAGGGATAAACTCACCTATTTCTTTTGATAAGGCCAAAGTAGGGGTTCCTTACCAACCAACCCCCTAGATATTTCCTTCCAGGGAAACTGGAATTAAATAAATATTAAAGGGGAGGTGAGGTAACTGAATCAGGGAGGAAAGGCTCCCCACCACCACCACCACTATTTCTTAGTGAGATAGATATGATACATTTTTTTTTTCACTTGGGTCTTTTCGGTAACAAAAGGTGGCTCTACCACTATTTGCCCCTGGTGGTTGTCTTGTCACTAATCACTCCTGATTTTCCACAACTCTGAATTGCACTATTGGTTTTGGTGTTGCACATGCAATTTTACATGTGTTGTAAAATTGTTGGCGCCTGGGTGGCTCAGTTGGTTAAGCAACTGCCTTCGGCTCAGGTCATGATCCTGGAGTCCCGGGATTGAGTTCTGCATCAGGCTCCCTGCTCAGCGGGGAGTCTGCTTCTCCCTCTGACCCTCCCCCCCTCATGCTCTCTCTCTCTCTCATTCTCTCTCTCTCTCTCTCAAACAAATAAATAAAAACTGATCTATAATTTAAAAAAATAAAATAAAATAAAATAAAAGTAGTGTTTAGGGGCACCTGGGTGGCTCAGTAGGGTAAGCATCTGCCTTTGGCTCAAGTCATGATCCCAGGGTCCTGGGATTGAGCCCCGCATCAGGCTCCCTGCTCAGCAGGAAGCCTACTTCTCCCTCTCCCACTCCCCCTGCTTGTGTTCCCTCTCTCACTGTGTCTCTCTCTGTCAAATAAATAAATAAAATCGTTAAAATAAATAAATAAATAAATAAATAAAGTAGTGTTTATTAATATCCAGAATATAGAGAGAACTCTTAACACTCAACAACAACAACAACAACAAAATAGCCCAGTTTAAAAATAGGCAAAGGACTTGAATAGACATTTCTCCAAAAAAGATATACAAATGGCCAATAAGCACATGAAAAGATGCTCAATATCACGAAGCATCAGGGAAATGCAAATCAAAACTACAATGGGATATCACTGCATACCCATTAGGGTGACTACTATCAAAAAAACCCAGAAAATAACAAATGTTGGCAGGATATGGAGAAATTGGAACCTTTGTATGCTATTGGTAGGAATATAAAATGGTACAGCCATTGTGAAAAACAGTATGGTGGTTCCTCAAAAAATTAAAAATAGAATTACCATATGATCCAGCAAATCCACTTCTGAGTATTTACCCAAAAGAAGTGAAAGTAGGGTCTCAAAGAGATAGTTGTACACCCATGTTCGTAGCAACATTATTGATAATAGTTAAAACATGGAAGGAACCCAAGTGTCTGCTATTGAATGAGCGGATAAGCAAGATGTGAATATTTTTTAGCCTTAAAAAGGAAGGAAATTCTGCAACCTTGTTACAACATGGATAAACCTTGAGGGCATTATGCTAACTAAGTGAAATAAGCCAATCACAAAAAGACAACTACTGTATGATTCTACTTATATGAGGTACTTAGGATAGTCAAATTCATAGAGACAGAAAGTAGAATGGTGGTTGCCAGAGGCTGGAAGAAAGAGGGGAAAGGGGACTTATTGTTTAATAGGTATAGAGTTTCAGTTTTACAAAATGAAGAATTCTAGAGATGGATGGTGGTGATGGTTGCACAATGTTATGAATGTATTTAATACCACTGAACTGTACACTTATAAACTGTTATGATAATAAATTTCATGTATGTGTATTTTACCACAATAAAAAAAAGTGGGGAAAAAAAATAGTGGTAACTCTACAACTGTCCAGAGAGGTTAAAACATGACTGGTAATACCAAGTATTGACAAGGCTGTGGGGTAACTAGAACTCTCATACAGTGAGAGGATAAATTGGTACAAAAACTTCAAAAAACCATTGAGCGGCATGTATTAAACATATGCCTTGTCTATAATCCAGCAATTCCACTCTTAGGAATATATCCAAGAGATATGAATGCATATTTTCAAAAGAATGTTGTCAAAAGACATCAGTAAGAATGTTCATGACAGCTTCACTCAAAATAGTCAAATATTAGAAACAACCCAAATTCTATCAGTAGAATGGATAAATGAAATGTGTATATTCATACAATGGAATGCCACACAATGATTTTTTTAAAAGAACAAACTATTATTACTAGCTATTACATGAAGGAATCTTACAGATATTACATGAAGAGGAAAAAGCCATATAGTACCTACTGTATGATTCTATTTATCTGAAACACAAAATAGATAAGACTAATAAAATGGTAGAGGTCTGAAGAGTGGCAGGAGTTTATTGACTGGAAAAGGACATGAGAGAACATTTTGGGTGCCAGAAAAGCACTATATCTTGATCTAGGTAGCAATTATATGGGTATGTGATGAATCTTTAAAAGATTATGGGAAAAAAGTCAGACTTAAAAGTCTACATATGGTACAATTTCATTTACATGACACTTTGGAAAAGGCAAAACTATAGGGATAGAAAACAGATCAGTGGTTGCCAGGAGCTTGGGGTAGGAGGGGATTGACTATAAAGGGCCACAACAGAATTTTTTGGGATGATAGAAATCATCTATAGCTCGATTTTGGTGGTGTTACATGATACTGTATATTACAGTTACCAAAACTCGTTGAACTATATATTTAAAAAGGCTGAATCCTGTGATAGCTAAATTACAACTTGATACCTACTTTAAAAATACTCAGCAATCTGTTTACTTAAGATTAGTGCACTTTATGCACTTACCATGTATATGCTATATTTCAATTTAAAAAGTTTAAAAAGTAAAACAAAAGTGGAGGTTAAATGGGTTTTAAGACATGTGTTCCAGTCCAAACTGTGCTACTGGTTTGCTGTGCCAAATGCTCTAATTTTTTGCAATGAAGTACTAACACAGAATGCCTTAGGTCTGGAATGAACCCTAAGGTATATAGAGTCTCATCTCCACCCAGAGAGGAGAAGTGATCTGTGATACGTTACATAGCTACTCAAAGTGGAGCCAGAAACAAACCTAGGGCATCTGACTCACAAACTAATACTCTAGCACTCTAGCTCAATTCCAGTTCAAGGAAGATTTTTTTTAAAAAGTCAAACTGATAATTTGGCATTGCATCAACAGCAAATTTTAAACCAATTGTGTAGCACTGGACCTCTGTTTGCACATATTTGCTCTCTGCTTCCAAAGGTACTGAGAGAACTAACTGGAAGTTTGAAAAGTGCCTTGAGCTATTTAAGCAGCTCTATCTGTAAAATCTGAGGTATCAGAGATCCTCTGATAACATGAAACATAGATTAGGGCAGTCTGCCCTGTTCCAGGCTCCAACTCAAAATCAAATCTTGGCATAACTTCTAACCTTTCCTGTCCAGGCCCATCTCTGATATCAACTAGTCAGTCATGCAATGTACCCAAACTGTTCTACTACCAGCAGAGATATTTTAGGGTACAGCCTGGGTTATATAACTCTTAATTAACTCTTCTGAAAATGTAGATCCTCTGCAACAAAGTCAACTTTTTTTAAGTGCACACATGCATAAACACCAAATCATAACAAATCCTATACAGCGGTGTTTGTGCGCCATAAAGTTCCCAACACCGTTCTCACAAAACTGCAAACATGAGCACATTGTACCATACCTCTCCCTAAAATGGAGACATCAAGGAAGTGCTAAATCAATGGCCCCTAGTTCCCCTTTCTATTCTGTTTCTACCTACATGACCCTTTGACCTCCCATCCTCTTCCACCCCCACTAAGACCCAAGCGCCAACTTTTTTCTGACCTCCACCCCCCTGTCAAAACAAAAAAGACTCTAAGTATCAGTTATTTACACTTTCTGATTGACTGCTGGGTTACCCTTTAGTTTCATTGAGCTTTAGTCAGTATGATAATTCAAACAACATTTACATTTAAACCATTTTACACCTCATTCCATAATGAAAGATCAATTCTCCATTAAAGAATTTTGAACTTCGATTTAACATCAGTAAGCAAGTAAAACAAAAAACAAAAAACCCACAACATTTTGGAAGTACTTGGAATCACACTTTATGTTCCTAAGCCTTGGGAATCGTGAGCATATTAGAACAGCTGAGAAGCTAAAAGAACCCAAAGCATTGTCCCCTCACTCACTCACTCACTCATGCATTCAACAAACATTTATCAACTGCCTACCACGTGCCAGGTATCATACAAGGCAGAGAGAATCAATGATTAAGATGTGGTGTCTATCCTGGAAAAATTTACAAAGAAGAGGCACCAACAGAAGAATTTCAGCTCCAAAAGTGCTAAGTGCTCTGACAAGTAGAAAATGCTAAGGGAGGACAGCAGAGCAGGAATTCCCTTTCCTTGTAGCAGGTTTCACAGAGGACAGACCCATGAGCTCAGCTCACGGAGTTTGACAGGGCAAAGGGCAGAGAGAGGGGCAAAATGGGTTTCCTCATCTTTTGGCCAAATATAAGGGGAGATGGGAGGGGAATGGTTAGCTTTTTCGTGCTGAGGGAATTTAAGGAAGGAGGGACTAATGCCAAGCCCAGTGTCTCCTGCAACCACAGACATGACGACAACTCGGGCTGTGGCAGCAGCTGGGCCACCAGCTCTCATCTGCCCTGATGTGGTCAGGCCAGCTGATGATAAGCCTTGCCAAGATGCCCTCAGCTCCTCAGAGCGGAGGGCAGGTGCAAAGCATTGTCATACAATTCCATACTCAGCCTACACTCATTAAAATGGTATTTTTGTATCAGGATATACCAGTGGAAAATAAATTTTATCCACATCCTTTAAAATAGTTACTATTTGGTTTCGCTGTTTTTGGCCTAAAATTTTAAAGCCTTTGTTAGTGTCAAATTTAGGATAACAAAGAGAAACGGTAAGTAGTCAAGTAATGTCTTTGCCTCAAAATAGCTTCTTCCCTGCCAGGGGAGGATTGGAGGGAAGCTAGTCTTATTAGCTAAGGGCTTGTTTCTGGAAGCTTGCTGAAGGCAGAGATTTTATATCCAAATTCTAACAAAGCCAGGTATGTACTCACAATACCCAGAGCTGCCCTGCACATGCTTTGCTCAATTTCTTGATCCTTAACCCTTCCTTGCCCCCAAATTTGCAGGTGAACAGGTTGTGTCATTGAGCATATTTGATGCTATCTTAGTCAGTGTCTAATATTTTTTTATCACATCCCTATTTTTTGAAGTTCTAAAACAGAGCCCTCAAACCCCTATATTTTTCCAACCTCTGATAATATAAGAATGAATATTCATTCTTTCAACAAGCATTGACCCAACAATAGGGCAGATGGTTAGTTAATCCCCAATTCTCATTCTCTCCTTCTTCCGTTTTAGACAGCTCATGGCTACCCGCCCAGAGACTGCATTTGCTGGTATTATTTACAAGTAGGTGTGTCCATCTGACTAAGTTTATCACAACAAAATGTGAATGGAAGTGAGGTGTGCTACTTACAAGTCACTTGCTTTATAGGAAATTGCTTGCCCTCCACTTTCATTCTATACTCTTCCTACAAACAGAATGAGAATGTGGAGGTGGCCCAGATTTGACCATGCGGACAAGACCTAAGGAATACTAGAGCAGCGCAGTAGAAGAAACTCAGACTGGGAATGACCTTGTGGTGCTAAGGCACCCCACCAGTCTGGGCTCTCACCTTCCTCTGAAATTTTACATACAAGAGATTTAACCTTCAGCCATATTTAAGTTATTGTATATATTTTATTATTTTTTTTTTAGAGAGAGAGTGAGCAGGGGCAGGTGGGAGAGGGAGAGAGAATCTTAAGCAGGTTCCGTGCCCAGCGTGGAGCCCCAGGTGGATCTCACGACCCTGAGATCATGACCTGAACCGAAATCAAGAGTTGGATGCTTAAGTGACTGAGCCAAATAGGTGCCCCTAAGCCACTGTATTTTTAGATTTCTTTGTTATACCAGCCTAGCCAGACCCTCATTAATATAAACATTGATTCAATGTCTATTTAGCAGTTACTAACAGGAACTGTATGGAGGGGCGGAGTATTGAATAGACAGAAAAGCTCTCAGGATATAGGTTGAAAGGAGAGACAAAAAATATAAAACTACATTTGCAAACTGTGGTACATGTGTAAAGGAAACAAAGAGGGTACGAAGTTAAGGCCTCTCTGAGGAAGCATCATTTAGCTAAGGCCTCAAGGTCTTAGAAAAAATGGAGAGGGGGGATTCATCCCAGGTCTCAAACTCCCTGGGGAAGAAAGAGTATGGTTCTTTGGAGGGATTTCAAGAAGGCAGGTGAACAAGCTGAGCAGTGTGGCATCAGGAGGAAAGGCTCTTCCTAAAGAGATATATATGCATGTACATGTATAATTGCACAGACATATTAAATTATGGGTAAGTTATCTTTGCTTTTACAGTAGTTCCTAACTCTGTTTTCCTTTCTAAAACTAAACCATAGTTGGGGTTTTTTGTTTGTCTGTCTGTTTTGTTTTGTTTTTTTAATTTCTTCACCTCTCACATATTCCAACACTGGATCTAGAAAAACTGATCACCTTGAAACCATAAGAACTCTGTCTGACTTGGTAGCATCCTTAGACTCCATCTGCAGAATTTACCCAAAATTAGATTCCTTTTGTCCTGAGCATACGATCTCCCCAGGGTCATTTCCCTCTATCTTATCCTCCTTTTTCAGCCTTTTTGACTCACAAATACTTGAAAAGCCCTAAGTTCCTATAATTCTTATTCTCTTCTCTTTCCATTCCCTTTCCTCTCACAGTCAAACTGGGGGCACATAGTTTATGTTAAGATTTACCAGACACCTTGTCTTCTCCAGCAAATGTCATCATAAAACCTTAGCATTCGACCCAAATCACACATTCATCACTGCCCCAACCAGAACTAAAGACTTATTCTCAAGTTACACATTTTGGAGGGAAAGAAGTGTCACCTTCAATTGTTCTGTAGGACTTTTTAAAAAAATTATTTATTTATTTTAAGTAATCTCTACACCCAATGTGGGGCTCAAACTCACGACCCTGAGATCCAGAGTCCCATGCTCTTCCAACTGAGCCATCCAGGTGCCCCCATTCTATAGGACTTTCATAATAAAATCCTAAAAGCTCAAATGCCTAACTAAATTATAATAAAAATATTAATACATAATGTAATATAACATAAATTAGGTAATAGGTTATATGCTTCATAATGCTTTATAAACTCCTTGAAAAGGGGTGGTACCTTCTCTCTCTAAAATTTTACATCATCCCTGAATAAATGTCTTAACTAACGAAGGAGCAAAGTCATGAGGCAGAAGTTCCATGTGGAGGGGAGGGGGAAGAGGGATAGTGGAGGTCAGGAAAAGGTGAAACCAGAAGGAATTCGTAGGGCCAGAAGAGTAAACCTATAGTTGCCTCTCAAGGGCATCTGCAGCTGATAGATATGGAATCAGTCCCCTCACCCAGTTACAGAGCTCAATTAAGGACTGGACTGGATGCTTTCAAGTCATCCTCAATTAAGAAAGAAAAAACTAGGGAGAGAGAGAATGAGAAAGAGGGAAGGTAAGAAAAAGAAAAGTTGGATCAGTCAAATGACTTTGGGGGAAAAGTATATACAATGTTTTGAAGAATGAGTGCTCAGAAGCCAGACTGCTAGGTTTAAGAGTGAGCCTTGCCATTTTCTGAGTGACCTCTCCTCTTAGTTTCCTCTTCTAATAGTACCTACCTACACCTCATAGTGTAGAGGATTGAAAGCAGCTAATCCACAAAAGTGCTTAGCATAGTGCCTCGCACTATGTAAGTTATCAACAAGTGTCAGCCCCTGTTGTACATAAAGCGTCAGCTTCAGAAGAATAACTACTCAAGATGATAAGATAGGAAAGCTGTGAAATAAAACAGAAAATAAGCTGTGTTCTACAACTCAATTAGATAATTTGCATTTTCTTATTGAGCACAGGGCCATCTTTGGCTTTTTAAATACATTTGTTCAGGGTTTTTATTTTTTAAAGATTTATTTATTTATTTTAAGGGGGGAGGGGCAGAGACTCTCAAGCAGACTCCCTGTGGAGCACTGAGTCAGGAGCCAGATGTGGGGCCCCATCTCACAACCCTGAGATCATGACCTGAGCCAAAATCAAGAGTTGGGCACTTAATCGACTGATCCACCCAGGCACCCCAATATATTTGTTTGGGTTTAACAAAGCAAAAAGGATGTGCATTAAAAGAGCCCAGGGGTGCCTGGCTGGCTTAGTCAGAGGAGTATGTGACTTCTGATCTTGGGGTCAGGAGTTCGAGCCCCACATTGGGTGTAGAGATTACTTAAATAAGTGAAACTTAAAAAAAAAAAAAAAAAAAAAAAAAAGAGCCCAGAGTTGGGGAAGAAGAGAAAATAGAATTTGAAGAAGCTGCTATCTGGCTCATCTTATACATATAGATACTTTCCACATTACAGAGTCCAGCTTCCCTCCTACAATTCCCTGCCACAGCCCACTGGCCTTAAAAAATTTCAAAGCACCTTGGGGCACCTGGCTGCCTCAGTCAGTAGAGTATGTGACTCTTGATCTCAGGGCTGTGGGTTCGAGCCCCACACTGGAAGTGGAGACTACTTAAAAATAAAGTCTTTTAAGAAAAGAGATTTCAAAGCACCGTCATTTGGCATACCACATGGTACATGAATCAGGATTCTTAGTTGTAAGCAACAGAAATGGACTATTGGTGATTTAACTGGAAAAGGAACATACAGGTGGCTCAGAAAATTGCTAGGAAGACTGAAAGTCAGGCGAGAGCAATGGAAAGCTTAGTATGTCTGGCGAGACAGCTGCCTCTGCCCCGAACCCTGATGGTGCCAACTACACTGCCAAAGCACTAGACCCGATACTGCCGTCTCTAGCACCTTCACTAGGGCTGTGCTAAAACAGATGCCTCTTCCAAGAAAGCAATGATGTGGCCTTCTCTGACTCACAGTGAGAAATTCCCTAACACCTAAAATACAAACATTTTAAAGCTGAAGTTAAATTTAAGGTTAGTCTGAATTACATCACTCTCCCATTTTATTTTTTAGCTTGAAATGGAAAAAATTTTATCTCACATTCTTAAGATATGAAGTTCCAACATGTGAGGATTAACTGTAAGAGGCTGCAAATTTAACTTTATTAACTACTCATTATGTAATGGTGAGAAACTTACAGAACTTCCCTAAGCCTCAGTTTCTCCATCTGTAAATAGGGATAATAAAACCCACATCATAAGGCTACCGTGAAGAAAAACTGAGATCATTCACTAAGACTCCTAGCTCAACATCTGGTACAAAGAAAGCTATCAATAAATGTTAACATAAAAAATAAGTTGTCACAACTTGGTAAAGTCTGGATCTCTCTAGTAGAGGTATTATTTTTTATATACATAATGAATTGCAAATTAAGTCCTTAGGGTCCATAGGGAACATATCAGTGTAGCCAGGATGCCCTCAAGTTCCAAGGTGCCTGAATCAGGCAGGAACCAGGGAGCTAACATGCTATCTGAGTGGCTTGGTCAGGACAATTAAGAAGCTTGGTTTTCTTCTTGATTTTGTCTCTGCCTCATCTGTCAAACCATACAAAGAATTTCTGAAATGGAAGAAATAAAATGGATCATCCCGTTTCTCTTTAACCATGGGATAAGAGGGATGTGCACAACCACCCTTTCTGTAGGATTCATGTAGGTAAGTAGGAAGGAAGAAACCCTCTGGCCATATATCTAGTTGTTCAAATCTGCCTATTCTTAGTAACATTTAGATCTTCAGTATTTAATTATTAGTGTAATTAATTACTGTAATTACTATACTTAATATAGTAATTAATTATTGATGTTATTAATATATCTATCCTGAGATTAATTTTGCCTGCCATTTTTAATATCCACTTAAGTGCATATTAAAGATATAAGCAAATATTTTTTCTTACCACTATTGCTGCTAGCACCTCTCTGGGCCTCAGTTTCTTCACCTATAATAGAAAGACCAGATTAGATGATCTGTGATTCTATAACTAAATAATATTAGTAACATTATAATGTTTGTAATAATGGCAAGTCCTTGTTCACTTATGAAAGTTAGTAAAGTAGGAAGGAGAAAAGTATGTTCTTCTCCATACAACTCAATCTCACTTCCTGTAATAGAGTACTAGGAATAATTGGCTTTTAAAAACTGGCTCTCTTTAGGCCTCATAATATATTCCTTCAAGTTGTTGAACCTGATTCCTCTGGTTATTCTCAGTCAAGAAATGCTAAGTTGTTGTTTTTAAGTTTTATTTACTTAAATAATCTCTACACCCAACGTGGGGCTTGAACTCACCACCCCGAGATCAAGAGTCCCATGCTCCTCTAACTGAGCCAGCCGGGTGCCCCAGGAGGTGCTAAGTTGTAAACTCTGAGTGAAGGTAAATTTTTCTCTTTTTCTTTAAATGTGAATTGTGACTGGATTTGCAGTATATAAAATGACCAAATGAAAACTGAGAGATGGAATATTGTGTATTCAAATGTTTCCAATCCTGTGGATGCTAGCTTTCATAGAGACAAAACATCTGTATTTCATATTGAATATTTCCATTTTCGTCCACATGTTAGGCATGTCACAGACATAACTTGTGAATATAAAAGGTATCTTTCTTCTCCCTGCAAATTGTTCTCTTAATCAGTTAGTGTCAGATATGAAAAAAAGTCTCTTACTGTTAAATTAGTCTTCTCATTGACTTTATTGTGAAATTTGATCTCTCTCTTTAGCTTTGTTTTCATTCAAGTATTTGTCATTTGCTTATCTTCCCAAGAATGTGTAGCTACAGTTTGCATACATGTCTGATATTAAAATCAGTTTCTCCAGCTCTCTAATTCTTTACCAATGAGCAATTACCCACTATAGTGCCTGGGTCAAACAAAGATAGCCTGATAACTCTCTGTAAAGGATGTATGTGGTTGGCCCCGTGGAGAAGCACTACAGTTCAGTGGATAAGAGTCTGGGCTCTGGATTCAGTGGACAAGTTACTCAACATCTTGGACCCCTCCATTTCCTTAGCTGTAAAATCAAAATAATAAAAATATCTCTTTCTTGGGGCTAAGAATTAAATGAGTTAATGTATGTATAGTATTTGACATAGGGTTTGGCTCAGAGTAATCCTAAATAAATACCAGATTTTCAGGATACTGAAAAACCACATAAATTTTAGAGAATTACTTAAAAGCCAATAAAAACAATCACCTTATTTTATAACTTAAGGATATGAAAGTATAGAAAGGTTAAGAGTTCTGCCCAAACCCATACTGTGAATGAGGAAAGACTGAACACAGGTGTCCTGAATTCCTGTCCAGCGCTCTTTCTAAAGGGACCGTCTCTTCAGGTTGCCGGAAGTCGTCGAGGGCCCTGCCCTCAGGAAGCTTAAGATCCATTTGGGGAGCCAAGACCAACACAAATGGATAGTCTAGTTCACAATCCCAGTTAGGTGCTGTGGAACAAAGCTTGCTGTGTAAAAGGTGTTTTGACGAGGGGCTCAGCTCAAAGAGTGGGAAGCAGGGCAGGAAACTTTCTAGAAAGAAGTGAGACTTGAGGCAGCAAGGCGCCCGTTTGCCTCTGCAACTGAAAGGAGGAGAGGACATTTGAGAAGCAAGGAGTTCCCTTGACTAGAGAAGCACTAGTCGCTCTGGGAACATCCAGTGTTTAGAAACTTCTCATCACCCCTGCAATCCCCACCTCGACCCTTCAAAACATCTAACTTGAACTAGAAGGAGAATGAGTATGTTACTCAAATATATTTTGGAAATAGCTGGGAGGAGGAAGCCAGCAGGATGTAAAATCTCCCTCCCCGTTTCACATCTTAAAAAGATGAACTAGGGGGACCAGGCTTCCGACCTGGGTTTCTCCTCCTGGGGAAGAGATGTTCTGTCCCTCATCCCGGGCTCTGGGAATGGAAGCCCGGAGCCCCCCACCAGGAGGAGTCAGGCCGCCGCCTGGGGCATCTGAGGCCGCACCTCTCAGCTCCGGCCGCGTCCCGGAGCACCTGGAAGCAAGGCGATGCTGGCGGGGAAAGAACGACGGAACGGGAGGCCTAGGGGCCCCCTGAGACAAAGCGGGGCTCTTCGCAGCCTCCCGGGAGGTGCCCCGACCCACGCTCGGTTCACAGCCAGCCCGCCCCCAGCCGCGGCCGGGAAGCGCGCAGGCCCCAGGCCGGCCGGCCGCGCCGCGCCGCCCGCACACCCGCGAAGGGCCCGGATGCTGCTTCCGCCCGGCTCTGCGTGGGGCCCGCGCGGGACGGGAAGGGAGCGGCGGCGTTTGCCGAAGAATTCGGAGACAGGAGGCGGGAAGCTAAGGAAGGCAAAAGCCGTCTTCTCCTTGGTGGCGGGGCCCCGCTCCAGCGCTGCGGGGCGCCGAGGAGCCGGCGGCCTCTCCCCGCGGCAGGAGGCCCCGTGGGCGCCCGGGACGACGCAGCGCTGCCCCGCGAGCGATCGCGGGAGCCGAGCCTCCGGCAGCTGCCCCGGCGCGTCCTGAGGAGAGGACGTCATTTGTTCCTCAGAATGGGCAGATTCCCGGAACCGTATCGCCGATATTTGGCGGGGAGGGAGGAGGGTCCCTGCTCGTCTAAATCGTGGCTTTCTGCATTCTCGCTGTGGTTCTGCGGCGATTTTTCTTTCAAAAGGAAGCAGGCTTAAATGTCCAGGGCGGCTAAAAAGTATCCCAGTTTAAAAAGAAAAAAAGAAAAAAAATCAATAAATTTTTGCTTTTTTTTCTGTGGCAAGCCGTCGCGTATTTTTCCCCTGAACGCCCAAGCCTGAAATGAAAACGCAAAAACAATATGATTTCTATAGATTAGGCTTGTGACTGGACGTTTTCCACCACATTTTTTGATAGGAAAAAAAATTTAATGGGCTGTTTAAAAAAATGGAGACACATATTTTTGTTGTGTCTGGAAATGTTGAGAAAAAGAAACGCCGGTCTTTTCATTTGTTTCCAATAAACCCAAAATGCAGTCTTTCCAGACTATTTTACAGGGCGTAATTGGGGTTTGAGATTGGGTGGGGGGAGGTTCATAGGCTAGGCTCTACCAGAATTGCTTGATTGATATTTGCTTTGCTGTTCTGCAATCGAAGTTTAGCTGCATTTGAAGGCTCTAAAACGCTGGGGATTCCACTGACAGCCATAGGTGTCCCTTTGGGCAGCAGGTTCTGCTGAGATCAGTAGGACCCCACCAAGGAAGGAAAATGTGGAAAGTTGTGTTGCAAGGAAATTTTGTTATATTGTATGTGTATTTGGTACAGGAGTGAGTCGTGAAGAAAACTGAGAAATATGGACCAGAACAGTTCCGGAGGCTATACTATGTCATAAACCAAACAGAAACAAACACAGAAAAAGATTTAGGATTAAGACACCTCCTGGTATGTTTCTTGCATCTCTAAGCCCTTTTTAGCTGCTCTCTAAGCCCTTTCTAGCTGCTACTGACAATTTAATGGAGCTTGAACTTGGGCGCAGGCAACTCCTCTTTCATTTATTCTTCCCTAGTCTAGGTTCAAAAACAACAACAACAAATAAAATATGTGTGTTGAATTTTACCTGTTGTATTTTTATATTTTAAGAACGTTTGTCTTTAACAGCAAGCAGCCCAATATTTTAACCTTCAAGCAAGATGGCAGAAACATTCAACTGGAAGGTTATTTCAAAGATTCAAGTAATCTTGATGGCTTCCAAATCAAGGACTTAGTGGATGGCTAGTAAACCAGAAGTGGAAAACTGTGAACTATATCTAGCCTGAAACAAATCACATAGAATAAATGGGAAGGGGCAAAATCAAATCAGGAATTTTGAATCAAGAAGTACACTGGCCTCAGAATATAAACTACCCTGATTTTTATTTAGGAAGTAAGGGTAATAATAGTCAAATCAGTCTACCTCTGGGCGCCTTATCTTTCTGATTCATAAAATGAGGGGTTGGGTACATGGGTCCCTTTCAGTTTTGATCATCTAGGCACAAGAAGTCCTAAGACAGAACTTTTGTGTGCTATCAGAAATGCAGGCAAAAGTAGGCTTATCTGGAGCAGAAGGTCACCAAAGTTAGCCATCTAATGAGTAGCTTCTCTGATAAGGACGAACTAACTTGTATTCTTATGTGTATTGAAAAAAATCATAGCATTTCTAAGAGTGAGAGAGTTATTTTACAATCCCATCCAAAATTAAGATGTTGTCCATGCATTGATTTCAAAATTTTAAAAACAGAAGGGTATCCTGTCATTCAAAACAGTAAATTAAAGACCCAGACTCCAAGAGCTTCTACTGCTAGAATGATTATTCTTCGGGAAGAAGCACAAACAGCAGTGACCGTTGTTTTTTTTTTTTTTTCCGCAGACGTGCTCAGCCATCAGAAAAGCTTAATAAATCCCTATTTAGTATGCATTTATGCAGTGATTACATGAACTTTGACCTCTGAAGAGCTGTAGCAATTAGCTTCAGTGGCCAGCATCTTCTCCCATCATTCCCAACTGGCTTCCTTGGGTCTTCCTTTCTCATCTCAATAGTCTATGCACTAGGAGAGTATAAAATTTTAAAGTTGACTTTCTACCTGAGGTACTTGCTTTTGCACGAGCGAATTACCCCTTCCTCCTCTCACCTCCTGTCTAAAAAGTCATCTCAGATGGATATTGGGGCTCTGATTGTCGGTATTACTCAAACGCAAATGGATTTCAATTCAATCTTGCCCTGTACTTTCGCAAGGAAGATAAGCTCTAACAGCCCGAAGAGCCTCATTTCATAGCTCTTGGCATCTGAAATAAATCGGATCTCTTGTCAGGCTAATTTAACATTTTAAAAATATTCAATGTAATTTATTTTAAGTCAAATGAAACCTAGTGGATTGGCAGAAAGCTAGAGAAGGAGAGAGGCTGGGGAAGGGCAGCTGGAAGCTCCTCTCTCCACCTCCAAAAAAAAAAAAAAAAAGCCAGGAAGGGAGAGGAAAGTGTTTTAAGTTTCTGGTAAACACTGTTTAGCAAAAGAATAATAGGAAAGTTGCCCCTTTCCCAAAGAGGGATGGAACTATAATTGTTGCCTTTAGCAGAGAGCTCAGATAAACCGCTGGGACTCATTCTAAAGTGACCCATCACTGCATTCATCTCTTCTTGAACTTTCAGTGAACCTGAGATTAAACAGGGGTGAGCAGCTAAGCAGTTTGTTGTTAGCAGCCTTTTCAACAACCCTTTCAGACTGAGTAAATATTGATCGGTTTGAATCTGATTGCCCCAGAGGAAAACACCATGGCATCTGAATAGCCTCCAAAAGTAAACTTTCAAAGGTGAAGCCAAGAGCAGACTTCAGAGCAAGATCTCAACTCATCCTTAGGTTGGGGACACCCTGAATTTCAGGAGTACTTTGAATGAGTGTGAAGGAAGTGAGGAGAAAGTGTTTGAAAACTGGAATTTTGTATTATAATTATCCCAAGTCCCTAATTGAGGCTCTTGTCCTTTTGAAATTTATCAATAAAATGCTATTTTCTGTTTTCCATCTTTTGTTGTTTCAGTCACCATTGCTGTCATTTTCAGGGAGCTAACCATGCTCCTCAGGGACCAAAACGGAAAAAGAGAGACCTAGAAATAGGATGTGGTAAGTGCCTCTGATTTAATCGATTGGGGCAACTAAAAAGATACAAATGTTTTCCTTGTTGAAAGGTATATTAATGTTTCCTAAATGCATTGCTTGTTAACTGATTTATTCCACGACCTAGAGAAGGCTTTGGATGTTTAGCCATAATTAATTGTTCTCCTCTCTCTCAGCTACATTAAAACCAGCACCTTGAAGACTGGAATCTCCAGGATTCCAGCGGGTCCGGCCCTGCTTTTAGATATTGAAATTACGGCAGTGGTATGCAAATGACACTTTAACACATTAAAGAATTTGGAAACCAGCCATCTGTTTTGCTGTGTGGCCTTACACTAATAAACAAAAGATACTGTATAAGGTCAGGGTGGGAAATGAAAGAAAGAGTTGGCCGACTTTGAAGTTCTCCTCCATCCACTTGAGTCTTTTAGAGGCAATCCCGGAGCCCAGGATCCCAGAGCCAAGGGGAGGGCAGCGGGTGCCCTTGATATGGCCGCAGCAACTGTGCCTGCAAAGTCCAGGCTTGCCCCCTTTGACAGGGAAGTACAGGAAATCTCCTGGGTGCTCTAGGAGGCCTGCAAATTCCAAGTTTTTGTAGGATTTCTCCTCCCACTGCCAGCCCATCCTTTGTAAAACACCCTTTGGAGAGGAAGGAAGTCATATGCCTCTATTTGTGATGCTGTATTTCTCCTCTACCCTTGGGGCTAAATTAAAGCCTCTGAAAATGTGCGAAGGTAAAGGAAAAGTGGTAAGAGGTCTGGGGGGAGAGCCATTTTGAACACTTTGATTTGCTGGCTTCCTCTGTTCGAGAGCAGACACTTGCCTCGGTTGGAAGCAACTTGAATATCGAAAGACTTCAGGGCAGCTTTCAAAAGGTCACCTGGAAGAATCTGTTGAGCCCAGAGAAGAAAATAAAAACTTTTTTTCTGGGTTAGGGGATTAGAACTGGGTCATGGATTAGAGCAGACCCATGACAGCCATGCTGGCTATGAAATCAAAGCTGAATCTGATGGGAATGAGATGTGTAACCCAGAGGGGGTGGGCAGGAGAACGTGTAGAGAGTGGCAGGAAGGGACGGACACTGACAGGAGGGATGGGAGGAGAGATACAGCGGGTTTACTGAAAATAGACCATACTCAGTTTAAAGGGTGGACTATACTGGAACACTGCTTGACAAGCCAAAAAAGAAGAAGGGTGAGGTGGAGGTCTTGTCCTCAAACAGCTTTATACTGGAGCTCATTAAATGTGAATCTCTTAGCTCTTGGTTCACTGATGTGAGGAAAGACGGACTGAAGAGTTTGGGCTTTTGAAGGGGGTTCTGTTTATATATACGTCAACATTCAGTTGGAGGTGAAAAGGTTAGCACTTGACCCAGGAAGTATCCATGTTTGTTTCAAAAATAGATCTGCTTCATAAATTTCTTCACCATTCATTTTTTTCCATTATGAACTTGGATTATAATAAAGGAGCTATTGTTATTTTAAAGAAAATCAACCTATTAAATAGGCAGCAGCTAAGTGCTATGACACTCATAGGGGAAGTTTCAGCTACATAATGGAAAGCATTTACTTTTTCCAAGAAAAGGCCCACCTCTGAAAGTACACATCACCCTTCCCCCCTCCCCACGTGAAATAAGCCAACAAATTGTAGCCAAGCCAAATACAGGGATGCTTAAGCTTATGTGAAACTTGAATATATTTATTACAGACATCTTAAGACCCGTAAACTCTGCTCTGGATCACATTACTCCAGGATCTCAGAGCTGTTCATGATTGTACAGGAAAGGGGGAATATCATAGGCTCACAAAGAATAACTGATATAACTCAGTGTGGTACTTCAGGGACATCAAAACATTGTGCGACATGCAAAAGACTATTCACGAATCACACAAAATATACATTCATTGTGCCATCCATCACATTAACAATTGAGCTGAAAATACATCATATCCAGCTAAGATAACTGTGGAAGGAAGAAGCTGGTTTGAATAATACCTTTAGGTTCTGAATAATCCAGCACAAATTTCAAATACAGTGTGGCCAGTGAAACAGTAAACGGGTGGGGATGGGGAGAGACTTAGCACAGGAAGCAAGGTTTTGAACCTTGTGTTCTGCAGGCCTTCTTAACTCATTGAAAGAACAAATGCAGGCTACCCTCTGAGGCATCTGACTGAGTTTAAGTGAGCAATTTTATTCTTTAACCCATAATCACATATAAAATTGTACCAGTTTGAGTTACCCACCCTGTTTTAGTCACTTAATCTAAACATTTCTAGAAAATCTGTATAAAGATAAATCTCTCAGGACAAAGTATTTACAACCAGCAAACACACACATGAAATTGAATTAAATTAAGGGATGATTTAATTGTGTAAACACGCTCATAGTGCATCTCTTCTTTATGAGCTCCTGGACTCTCCTTTCTCTCTATCCCACTTTAAGGGCAAAGTAGGGGAGAACTGTAAATACACAGATAGGTAAAGGATAGGCCTCCCTCTGACATGTTTCTGCTGGCAAAGGAGACTATATTCCAAAGGACATCTGAAAGGAACAGATTCTGTGGAAATCTCCTAAAAGTAGGGAGGGGTGTTGGTGGCCATCAAAAAATTGGTTATGGCACCTAATCTGCATCAAGGAGTTAGCACACACACACCAGTCAAGCCTCTAATCTAGAATTCTCTGGAAACACCTCATCCTGGCCAGGAGCTCCCCAGATAGGATCAGAAAGGAAGAGAGAGACTGTAAATGGAAAGGAAGATAAGCTAAGAATGTGCTTTGGGTAGGAAGTCCCCAGCCCTCAGAGTAGCCTGGGCTGCGGAGTCTTGGGGCTGGGTGGGCCTCAGTGGGAGGTAGCCAGAGTGTCTGAGGTAGAAGACCCCGGGGAAGGAATGCAGGGCGAAGAGCTGGACTTCTCTGAAGATTCCTCGGCCTTCTCCTCACTTCCTGGCGGGGTGGCAGGAGAGATGGGCAAGAGGCCCTCCTTCTCTCGTTTCTTCTGCTTCATCCGGCGGTTCTGGAACCAGATCTTCACCTGGGTCTCATTGAGCTGCAGGGATGCGGCAATCTCCACCCTGCGGGCGCGCGTCAGGTACTTATTGAAGTGGAACTCCTTTTCCAGCTCAGTGAGCTGCTTCGTGGTGAAGTTGGTGCGCACTGCATTGGGTTGACCCACGTAGCCATACTCTCCAACTTTCCCTGGGGGCATGGTGGGGAGCGATGAGAGAGAAAGATAAAAAATTTTACAATCCATATGAGAGCCCCTACACGCTTCAGAGCAACATTCAGGTAGAGGGGAGGGGAGATCAAGAATTTCTCAACAGAAACTAGGCTGGGAAAGGTGACTGATGAGGTGTAAAGTGTTAATCTGAAGTCAACCATTAGAATGGTCAGACCGGTGATTAATGGAGCCTGGAGATATTAACAGAACCACCCCACCACACACACACACACACACACACACACACACACAACCCTACCCACTTCCTATTCCAGAACCTCTAAAACTCAGCCCTTTGGAAAACACAACAGTCCCATATGCTCCTTTGCCCGACACACCTGGACAATCTCTCCACACTCAACAACACCGGTGGGAAGCAAGAACTTTAAAAAAAAAAAAAGTATTAATTTTCCTTGGCAACTAAGCAAACAAGCTCCTTCCAGAACCATCAAGGAACATCCAAGGAATGGCAAGACTGACCTGTTTTGGGAGGGTTTCTTTTGACTTTCATCCAGTCAAAGGTCTGCGCTGGAGAAGACGTCTCTGATGTAGGGGAGCGACAGGCTTCTTGGTGGCTGGCGTGGAGAGGGGACAAGGAGTTATTATACGTGGCCAGGGCCAGGCTCTGGTGCTCTTGTCCATATGAGTGGTGAATGTACTGAGGCGAGCCCACCGCGCCCCCAGCATAACCCTGGTGGTGGTGGTGATGCTGGACCATGGGAGATGAGAGATTTCCAGAGTAAACTGCGGGAGCGCACGAGGGGTACCCACCACTTACTTCTGCTTCCTGATTTAACGCGTAAGGGCTGTAAGGCGCGCCGAAGTTCTGCGCGCCATAGCTTGGACCACAACTCGAATGGGAGTAGGACACCCCCAGGTTCCCGGGAGTCTGGTACGTGGCCGGTTGGGGGTGGTGATGGTGGTGGTGGTGGGGTGGGCTGATCTGCACCCCCCTGCCCACTAGGAAGCGGTCGTCGCCGCCACAGCTGTTAGCACTGACCGCGCACGACTGGAAAGTTGTAATTCCATGGTCGGAAGGGTAGGCTCGCGCTGAGCAGGTCCCTGAGTCGCCACCGCTGAGGATGGGGTATTCCAGGAAGGAGTTCATTCTTGCATTGTCCATCTGTCACTGAGGGACCGGGTCCTGCGAAGCCCTGGGTGACCGTGCCAACTTTCTCACTTCCTCCATGGGGCCGGAGAAGAAAAATGATATGAATGTACAGTGCGCAAGAGGGGGGGCGCGAGGGCGGAGGGCGCCGGGGGAGGGGCACGTGACTATGTCGGCCAATGGCGGAGCCTCCTGCGAAAGTTTGCTGGCTCCCGCGGTGATGGATCACCGTTTCAGTGGCATTTAAATCCCCGGCGCTCCTCAGTCTAGGTGACGCGCAGTCGCCCCCCCAGGCAGCCCAGGCGGCGGCAGCAGCTGCGGCGGCTGCAAGGGCAGATTCGGAGCGCTGGGCCGAAGGGGAGCAGAAGCCACCTTCTGCGCGCGCCGACTCCGCTCTCCCCCCCTCCGGGAGGTGGGGGCTGGGAGGCATCCCCGTCTCCGCCCCTTCCCCACCGTGCACAGAAAGATGAACTGGCAAGAGGTGAGAAGGGAAGAGGGCTCCGTCTCTCTTGGGTCGGGAATCAGTGGGCCAGAGCTCCCCGGCCTGCCACTAGATCAGGGGCCGAGCCCGTAGTGCGCGGAGTAGGAAGGGTAGCTCCCCGGGCGCTTTTACTACACAGTCCCTGCGGTGGGGTCGGGGCAGTGAGGAGCGCAGGGGATAGTGGCGTAGGACGAGGCCAGGCCACCAGCTCTCCAAGCTCCGAAGGGAGAGGGAAGTGCGCAGAGGATTGGCCTGGAGGACTCCGGGTGGGCGTGGAGGGGACAAGAGCAAGGAAAAAAAAAAACTTCCCTTCTCCAAGGAGGGTCTCCGAACCCTACTCCCTCCACCCCAACTGATTATTAGCAAGGCAATGAGGAGCTTCTGTAATTCGACGCCCGGGTGCGGGTGATTGGTAGTAGTTAAGCTTGCCGGAAAAGGCCAGGGGTGGCCGGGCTCTTCGCCCTCCCTCTCTCCTCGCTCTCCGCCCCTTTCTCCTCCCCACTCAGCTTTGCTCCGGGAGCCCTACGGGATCCGGAGCAGCTCGGCCGCTGGATTTTGAAGGGTAGGAGGCGGGGGAGAAAGATGACGCTAGCGGACGTGGCCAGCGTGGGGGCCGGGCGGTGCGCTGCAGGCCATCTGCCGGCTCCCCGGGACCCAGGAGTCTGCGCGCTCCGGCAGGGGCCTCAAAGGGCGAGACCACAGCGCCAGCAAAATACGCTGGACTCCCCCCGCAATGGTGCTCGTTTTCTGGAGGGGGATGTTAGGAGTGGTAGGCTTCCTTTATCTACTAGCCCCCCCCCCCCCGCCATTCTACTGCACGTCTGAAGTGGGTAGGGGCTGGCAGGTGGGAGGGGCGGTGGACAGATGGCTGATGGTGGACGGGATATTTTCTTCTTCCCCAACAACACCTCCTCCCCTTTGTAACTGACTGTGTAGTTCCTTGTGTGAACCTTCAAGTCTTTCCCTAGAGAGACACGTGCAAATCTGAGCGTCATCCCAGGCCAGGGGTCCTGTTCTCCATCACCCTCATCCTACCCTGATGCTGACGGGGTCGTTAATTGCTGTTTACTATTAGGTTTCGTGTCAACCCTTGGCTTGTAGAGAGAAAAATGCCAAACTGAGACCGAGAATTGATGCATTCTTAGGTAAAAGAAATCCAGAGATCATCTAAGAAGCTTTTGCAGCCAGTGCAGTATAGATTTTTCCCTGACCCTGTTTACCACACCGGAATCGGACAGATAAAATTTATCTGAGGATGGGGTTCCCACTCCCCCTAGCTTTCCCTCCCCAGTTAGAAGAAGGAAGTTTTGCTTGAGGCAGGCACATTTCAAATGTGTTAGTCAACCTTTCAGGTTTCTGCATTCTGTTCTCCACATATAGAAGTTTCCCTCCCCCCCCCACCCGCCCCCCCCCCCCCCCCCCATGAGGGGCAACTCTTGCAGACAGTTGACTACGGATTCCCTCAGTAGCAAAGAAACATTTTCCCCCAAACATTTTCTTTTGAAATGGTATTTTTCTGTGACCTTTGACCCATCCCCAACCGCGGTTAAGAGAGAGCACAGACAGGAAAAGTCACTCCTGCCCCAATTTCAGCACCTGGGGACGTTCATCTTCGAGAAGGGAAAAGGAAAGGCGGCCCTCCTGGAGGCGGCTTCCTTAGGAGCTCCAGGCTTCCAACGATGGGGAGAGAAGGGGCTCCTGTCGGGGAGGAGGCAGGACGTGAGAAGGTCCGGGCTGGCATTGCGGACGGTCTGCTTTCCCCTGGTCTCATTCCTGTCCCTTTGTTGGTTTCTTCAGCCCGGGTTTGCGCAAGCCCCTTGGCCGCAGGGCTTGAGCCACAAAGCCGCCGCGGGCCGCAACCGCTCTCCTTCCTCCGCTAGTTCTCGGCCTCCGCGCTCCACTCCTTCCACTTGTCTTCCTCCCTCCGGGCCTCATTCCAGAGCCAGCACGGGTGGGGGTGTTTTTCTTGGGACCACATGGATGCACTTGCACTTAAGCCCGCAAGCACTCGGGCCGGCGACCGACCCACCTCCGCGCACCGCTCCCGGCTCCCGGCAGGCCGGAAGCTCGCAGCCGAGCCTGCTCCGCCCCGGCTGGCCGCCCAGAGCGCTGCTCTCCCGGTGTTGCTTACAAAGGCAGTCTCCTCTGGCCTCGAGCCCGTAAGGCTTCCGTAGCTCCGTTCTTTCCCCACCCCCACGAAATCCTGGGGCTCGTTCCGTTGTGTAGAAGACCCTGGTTTTCTGAGCGTGTAGGCCAGCGCCCCAGGGCTCGAGCTAAAGTCTCTTTAAATGCCCTGGGAGAGTGGGCGAAAGGAGAGCTTGGTCACTAGTTAAATGATGGCCTGCAAGCGACTTGCTGGGCTCAAAACGCCTCTTTCAGGGCTCTTCTACTAGAAAGGGAAGGAGCAAGGAGGAGACAAAACGCCGCGGAGGCCCGGAGCTGTTCATGGCATCCGCGGCTCAGCCAAGCTGTTGTTTTAAAAGAGCAATAAAAATGAATTATGACTAAACGCCTTCTAACTTAATGCTTTCGGACGGGGATCCCCGGCAAATACGTAAGAGGATTTTTATTTGTGCATGTGTTCCTGCAATTGATCTCTTTGATGACATTCTCATTCATAGAAAGCGTTTGATTTATGAGCGTAGGACAAATCGCAAACAGCAGCGGCTCAGCCCTGGCTGCGGCCGGGCCGCCCTGCTCAGCTCTGCGCCTGGGGCTGGAGACCCGCCGGGGTCCTCACACGCCTCCGCCGCTGCCAGGATTTCGGGGGCAAAAGGGTGGAGGAAGGTAGGGTGCAAACCCATGGAGAAAGATCGCGATTTCATTGTAACTTCCAAGCCTTAGCTTTTAAGAGCCGGGTTCCTAAATCAACCCGCCCCCCACACATGTTGCTTACACGCTGCGTTTTCTCACGGTAAGTAAGTAGCAGAGCTCAGTAAGGGAAATATCAGCATGGGGAGATGGAAGAAGGGGGGAAAAAAACCAGAACAACCCAGTAACGTGCCCTGGATCACATTTTATTGGTATTGCATTTAAAGTGCTTTTTCTCTTTCTCTCTCTAGAAACTGGGTTAATTTATAACCTAGGGCGCACAAACTCTCCAATTTAAGTCTCAACTTGGTAACCTGACTTCACAGCTTTAATGATCCATTATTTGCCATGTAAACAGATTTAAGAATGAAATATTGATTTTTCTGACCCTGAAAAAAGAATCCTAGAATGACTGAACCAGAGGATTGGAAAGAACCCTTTCTGAAGTGCATTTTCCAGCTAGTAACCATTGTTTTGTTTTGTTTTTGTTTTTCTCTACCTTTTAGGTCTGTTTGCCTCGACCCATCAACAGCTGGGAGACTAATCGACCACACTGAAAATGTTTCCGGGATTGTGGGGGAGGGGTTGGAATGTAGATGTTTGAAACAAATGTGTATAAATAAATGAATTGTTGATAACTTAGTTATTGACCCGAAGACTGGTAGCTTGTTAAAGAAACTCCATGTTCCTCCTTCCTGGAGTTGGGGGTTTCTGTAGGCACTTTATTTCTCCACTTTCAAAAGCTTGGGCTTGGCCCAACTCTGAGGCTGCCCAATCCTGTTTCTATTACCAATTTAAATCTATGGCTTGAACCTCTACACTGAAAAACCAAATCCATTCCCTTTAAAAGGAAAGAAAGAAAGAAAAAAAAAAAAAAAGAACACTTCTCAGAAGTCCTAACCATTTTCTGGCTTTCTTTTTTGTTGTTGTCTATTTGAAGACTTTGAACATGCCCCCTTAATAAATATATTAAAATTGAAAAAGAAGATGAATTGTGACCAGAATTTTATTTACCAAATTAGACTAAAAGAGGGAAAAGAAACCGTTATGAGCCTTGAGAAAGAGGGGGGAGAAAAAAAATAAGAAAGCTACTTATAGCAAAGGAGAATTTATTCTACCAAAAATACTCATGACAATGCATCCTAATGTAATACAAAAATAAAAAGAAAGTGAAGATACAATTATATGATCACTTTCTTGCAGGCCTCCTATATTGCTTTCAGGAAATCACATAGAGGGTCGTTGGATTCGATTCAGAACAACTAAAACTCCAAAATAATCTGGAAAAGATGGCTCTGAAACTGGATCAGGAGAACCACTAAACAGAAAATCTTCCACATTTAGAGGAGAGACAGGGTAGGTCAAGAAGAAAAGAAAAGAAAAATCAACTCTCGGAATAAAAGAAGGCCAAACCACCTGGTCAAAGGGGTTTTTGTTTTGTGATGCTTTGTTTTGCTTTAATGTTTTTAGTAATTCAGATGCTGCAAGTCGATTGTGGTGAGTGTGTCTGTAAAAAAGTCAAAGCTGTCAGCTGAAATATCTACGGGGCTGTCGAGGGACCCTGGCAAACTGGGCGAGACTGCGTCTGAAAGCTGCAGGCAGGAATCTGTGCAAAAGACGTTAAAGTCCTGCAAAGAGGGGACCTCGAGGGCCTCGGGACTGTCATTGTTTAGGCCAGAGCCACAGTTCTGGCCCATTGTTGGCAAGCAGTTAGAAACAGTGGGTGACTGGTGCTGAAAATGTTTCAGATTTTTCTCATTGCTGGTTAAAGGCGAAACTGGGAAACTTTGGGAGTCGCCATTGTGTCCATTGGGAGCCTGCTGCTGAGAGAGGGCATTTTGCTGAAAAGTGTAACCTTCCCTCTCCAGAAGGGCCCCGGAGACGCTGAGGGCTTGCTCGAAGAGCGACTTCTCTTCCTCGTCCTCCTCCACTTTCTCAGAGTCTTCGAGGCTTTTAAATTTCCCTTCGCTGTTTTGGTTCTCCTTGCACTGGGTTTGCCTCTTGTGCTTCATCCTCCGGTTCTGAAACCACACTTTCACTTGTCTCTCAGTCAAATCCAGCAGCGCTGCAATTTCCACCCTTCGGGGTCTGCAAAGGTACTTGTTGAAATGAAATTCTTTTTCCAGCTCTAAAAGCTGCGTGTTGGTGTAAGCAGTTCTCAGGCGCCGCGAGCCCCCGCCGCTGCCATCGGCGATTTCCAGGGATTCTGCGGAAAGGGAAACCAACAAGAGACACACGCACAGTTGGAGGTGGAGGGGTCCGAGCGGGGTTATTCCACTGGAGAATAAATATAGCAGAAAAGATCAACTGCAACAAAATGGCCGCCCCTGGATGCAGTAGAGCTATTGTGCCTTTCCTGGGAGCCCAGCCCGGGGAGACCCCATCTCTTCCACCTCCATCAAATTGCTGCCTGTGGCTCCCCCCAACCTCTTCATCCGGGAGCAAACTTTATATTAGCCACACCACAATTTATAATTAATGCATCAGCTGCTTAGCTGAGCAAGAGCGATCTATCACTCTTCATTACTGTCAAAAAGCCAAACTCTAGGACAACTAGACAAGAGGAGGTCAGTTCCAACTCAAATAAATCATCCCACATTACACAAGTTAGGGAAAGTTTCCCCCCCCTTCTTAAAAATATATATGTGTCTCATTGTGCAGCGCAGGATCCCTTTTCTCTCCAGCAGACCCACTCCTGAGCCCACAGGGGAAGGGAAGGCAGCCAAGCATCTCTCCCTCTCTCCCCCTTCTCTCCCAGCCCACGCTCCCCTCCCCCCATAGCCGCTCCCCGGGCAGCCCAGAAGGGGGAAAAGGGTCCCGGGACCTGGGGCCAAGTCTTTGGACTGACCTTTGTGGCCGAGGCAGGCAGGGCCGGTGGCGGCGGCGGCGGCGGCGGCGGCAGAGGCAGGCGGCAGCGCGGTTTTCTTGGCCGCCTTCTTCTCCTTCATCCAGGGGTACTCGGGCGGCTGCAGGGCGCCGGCGGGCACTGGGCTGCCGCGGCTGCCCGCGGGGCTCGGCTTGGGGCGGCCGCCAGCGCCGTGGCGAGGGTGACTGCCCGGGTTCAGGCTGGGAATGGTCTGCTCAAAAGGAGGAGGAATCAGTGTCGAGTGTGAAAGCGTCGAGGTCTTGATTGATGAACTTTGAAATGTATCAGCGACAGGGGGAAAAGATGTCAGGCACTCAGCGAGCGACGGCTGGCTATTGATAAAACCAATCTCTCGCTCAAATTCGTAATTCATGGCCTTCTCCTTGGAGCCCCCTCGGAGAAAAAGTTCCCTCTTCTGGAGGGGCTTTGGGGGGGCAAGGCCCAGGAAAAAGGCGAGAGCAGAGGAAAAAAAAATCTATCATAGAAGATCGCTGCTGGGGTGTTTTTTTTCTAATTCACTGATTACAGCCGTATGGGGACCGCGCTACTATTAAACTATTGAATTCATGGAGACAAGGTTGAAATTGGACCGAATTGGCTGTCACATGATTGCTTCTGCCCAATGACAATTTGGGCTTTAATCAAAAGAAGCCACTGTCTGTTTGATTGATCCAAAAAAGTCGGGAAGGAACGCCTCATTGGGGGCCAGCGAGGCTTTATTTACACTTTTTTCATGGCAAAAATACATATATGTGGGTGTGGGTGGGGATGCCCGGGAGTGCGTGGGGGCGAGGGTGCCTGCCTGCCTCCTGATCAGCATAGATCTGCTGTGTGTGCGCCCGGGAGTGTGTGGAGTGCGAGTGTGTGCGAGTGTGAGCCCTGCTGCCGGGCCCGCCGGCGGCTGCCCTCTGCCTCCCCCGCACACTCCGCGCATTGTTTGGGACTGTCGGGAAGACGCCTCGCACCTCACAAATCATTTAAGCACCTCAGTCTGACGCCTGCAGTCATTAACAAAGTAATCCATTAATCTTCAAAGTTTTGACACCCGAGAGCCCCGCATCCCAGCCACATAAGTTCTGCTAAGGCTGGAGGAAGGAGCAGAGGGAGAGGGGAGGTGAGACAGGGAGAAGAAAGAGAGAGGGAAGGAGGGAGGGAGGGAGAGGGGGAGAGAGAGAGAGAAAGAGAGAGAGAGGGAGAAAGAGAGAGAAGGAGAAGGAGAGAGAGGATACACAGAAAAGAAAGGATTCATTTTGGGGTCTCCCCTCTTGTATTTCCCCTTTCCTCCTCCGCCTTTTCTAAAACCAGTTCCTGGATCTCAGAAGTGATCCCTGTTTTCCTTCCTCTCTGTCTTTCCCTCTTTTCCTCTTTTTCCCTCTTCTCCCCTCTCCCCTTCCCTCTCACTTCTATCCTCCTCTCCTTCGCCAAACCCCTCCTGCATGCCCTCGCCCCCCTCCCAAAGCCCAGCTCGGAGTGCGCGCCCCTCGGACCCGGACCCCGGCCCATTGTTAGCCGGCTTTTCCAAGGCAGCTATGCATCTGGCTCCAGAGGGAAGCGGAAGACGGGAGGCGGCTCTCGAAGCTTCCCAACCTTCCTGTGCCATCAACTTTTCAAGAGTGGCTGGAGAAAGATAGATGCATGTGCCAAGCAAGACAACAACCCCAGGTCCATGTGTCCAAATCCCTGTAGCCAGGGCGGCGGCCAGCCAAAGCAATGCCACCCCGAGCAGGCTCCTGCGGCTCCTGGCATTCTGGGTTTCATACCCTTAGGGCTCGGGTGCGGTGAGTATTTCTGATTTCCAGGAAGTCTGTTGGAAGTTAGCAGCAGGGAGGGAGAAGGTGCTTGTTCCTTTCTTTTTTTTTTTTTTCTGTCTCTTTTCCTCTCCTTTTTCTCCTGGTCCTTGTCGCTCCGACTGGGGGCTTGTGGGTTCAGAGGAAACGCGTGCTCCCTGGCAGCCCCAATTGTCTCCCGCACCTTTCTGCTCCTTGGCCACCAGGGATGTTTGCACTCAGGTTCTGCTGTGGGAAACAAGCACCGCAGGTGAGAGAGGGCAACCTCAGGAGGAATTGTAAAGGTTCTCTTTTCTCGCTCTTTTTTTCCAATTCGGAGACTTGAGACTGAGGGCATCTTGGACTGTGCTGGAGGGTTCAAAAGATAACACCTTTAGGTACCAAACAATAACTTTTAAAAATTCCACCAAGCCAGAAAGAGGGGAGGAGGCTGAGAGAGAAATCTGAAGGTATCTCTTTTCCCTCAAACCCTGAGGATGATGATTCGCTTTTGCTTCCTTTGAAATGGACCAAGTGATCAGACTCCCCCAGGCCGGCAGGCATCCGTGGCAGGAAAATAAATCATTCTGATGGCCAGGGAGAGAGAGGTTGGTGGGGGAGAAAAATCTACGTAGAAAACAAGAAAGGCTGACCACGGCACAAGGCTAGGACTCCATTTCTGAGGCCGGTATCAAAGGGGGCTTGGGTGGAAATTAGATATAAAGTGGCCTCCATCATTGACTAGCCCAGAGCATCGCCTTACAGATAGAGATGCTATTTTGGAAAATGTGAGGTTTTTCAGTTTTCTTGCTTTTATTCCAAACAAAGCTCTGAAGGAAGTCTGGGTGCGATCAATCTTGCTCACCAAAAGCCTTGACAGCTTCTGGCCCTTAAGAACACATTTCAGCTTCGAGCTCTTTCCAAGATCAAATGTGGCCGAGCAAAGAGGAGAGCAGGAAACGCAAGTAAACAAGGAAAACTAGTCTTTTTAAAGATATCGTTTTGGCAGCAGGAAGAGTTATAAGGCTGCTTTTAGGAAAGGTGCTTTTGCACATTCTGGGATAGTGACTTTTGGCATTTGCTTTTACCAGAAATAATACTGAGGGGTTAAGGGGAGGGGGAGTTATGGTGAGGGAGAAGCGCTGCCCCCATATCGCTGAGGCTTTGTCAGGGGCTGCGTGGGTGAGAGCTTTCTGCTCGCCTCAGCGGCCTTAATTCAAATACCATCTGGAAGCAAACCCTTTTCTTTGGCCATTCAACATTGAAATCTTCCCCAAATCTATTACTTTAACTCAGGAATATTTTAATAAGGACTAATTTTTAATATCTTTGAAGCTAGAGGTGAGACCAATATTTTCTCTTTGAAACCTAAAATGAATGTTTGACTGCCAAGATATGGGGAATCGTATTGGAATCTCATTTAAAAATCTGTGCCCTGAGGGAAGGAGGATGCCTCCAAACCAGTCCCCTCTCAGCTAAACAGCAGATTTTAGAAATGGGTTCAAATAGTGGTATCTCTGAAAGATTTTCATCTGTGAATGGATAGCGCTCACTCGCTCGCTCTCGCTCTCTCTCTTGCACTCTCTCTCCAGTCTCCCTTATTTTACAAGGTAATTTTATATACTTCTGTAAAATTATTACTCATAAGAACACTTCTGTGGTTGTTTAGCCTGTTCAGTTCAGATCTGAACAACCAAAGAGCGGAAGCTCCAGTCCTCACAAAGACTGGTTTTCCAGACTCCGCATTTCTGAAGTGCGCCATATTTCGGCAGGGAGGTTGGAGTGGGGTGGGGAGCAAATCTACTCCTTCCATAGCCCAAACTCTTTTAAAATAAAAATATATATATGTGTGTATCAAGAGCCCCAGAACAGATGTGGGAGAAGCATCTCTGGCTGTGAGATAAACACCCAGATCTCTATAGCTGCCTGGCTTTGCATCTTCCAAGCCTTTTTCTTTTTCTTAAAATGTGAGAAGGTTCCCTAAAAGCAGCTCCTGTGAACCCAGGAGATACCCCAAAATGGCTCCAGTGCCTATTTCTAAAGATCATCTGAGGGAGCTTCTCAGGGGAAAGATAGAGGCCATGATGATGGATATTTGGGATCGCAAACAAAATGGCGACATTTTTCACCTCCGTCTCTGAAAGATACAACCCAGGGAGAAGAAGGATTTATTTCTCACATCAGATGCTTCTGATCCCGAGACGCAGGTGGTTTCTCACTTCCAATTTAGAAAGGGGATGTTGATGGGGATACAGTTCTGAGGTTTTCACTTTCTGAATTTGGTTCCTTCTCCAAGCAATTCTTTAATTTGAAAATAAAAATATTTCCCTTTCCTGTGCCTGCTTTTGCATCTGCCAGCCAGTCAGTAGGCAGCCCTATCTTAAATCCAGGAGTAGAAATGTAATGTTTAGCTCCTGCAGCATCAAATGAAAGAAGTACTTATAAAATTGCATTTTTATTAGAAAGATACCAATCTCCTTTCTCTCTCCTCCTCCCCCTGGGGCCATAAAAGGAGAGTGAGGAGGGATGAAGGAGAGGAAATAAATCCAGGGGATGCCAAATCCTAAATTCCGGGATGAAGACGAAGCTGGGACTCTAGCAGTCCAGGGAAGGGCGCGGGGAGGCTCCTGGGAGTTCAGCCTTTCTTTTGCTGGAGACCTGGGTGAAGCTGTGTCTCCTTCGAGCTGCCTAGCTCCCAGGGGCGATTTTAGGAGTCCTTCTCTCCTCCTGGAGAGATCAGGGACCGAAGAGCATCCAAGAGAGTCCGGAAATGCTCGGCATCCTCCGCGCGGCTGATGATTCCCAAGGTTAAAGCACTGGCTGGTCCGCTTTGACCTGGAGGAAGATCTTGGAGAAGACAGCCCTGCCTTACTCCCCAGCGGGGCCTCTCGGGCACCTGTGAGTCCCCGCCGCGCTTCGGGCTGGCTGCCTTTTGTTTCTCCCGCACTCAGCAGTCCGCAGCCCCTGCGCCCGCGCAGGCCCCTCCTTGGCAGCTGGGAATCAGGCAGCCCAGCGGGCTGGCGCTCGGCGTTTCCAGAGCTGCTCGCCTCCAAGAGCTCCTGCAGCCTTCCCAAGAATCCGCCGTGCTCCCAGGCGAGCCGCCTGGCCAGGCCCCACTCCGGAGCTGGAAGGCTTGCCGTGGCCTGCTCAGCCAGTTCGCCTCTGCCTGAATTCCACGCAGACCCCCATCTTCGGCCAAAGAACCCCTTCTGAACACGGATATTATTCAGAATAAAAACTTTATTTATTTATTTTTTTGTTTAGTTTCTCAGAATGTGAGCAGCAAGGAATGTAGAACTCTCAAAACAAATCTAGCATTTTTCACGTTTACAGATTTTTTTTTTTCAGTTTCGCCGGATGTTACAAACCTAAATCACTGTTTTCAAAAGCTGGATCCTCTCTGGTATTATTGCATCATTACCGTTTTTATAAAGGAATTATATTTCCCTTTCAAATAAAAATTTTTCTATGTACGCCAATACACTATTGAACAAAAGGCCCAAGAAACCTTCTGAACAATCAGGGTACAGAATTTCTTTAATATAAATACGAACGGATGGGGATAAATAATATTTAAAACTTAGATTATTCAATGCTTGCAAAAAAAATATAAATAAATCTGACTGTTCACCAGCATACACACACGGAAAGACGTACACTTAGTCATCCTTGCACAGGGAGCCCCTGTTTCAAAGCGCCTTTGATTTTTTTCTCGCTCTTTACAAGAAGTGCAATTTAAAAAAAAAAAAAAACCTAAAAATAAAAAAAAAGTAATTGCTTCCCCTCGGGAGCCATAATGTACGAACAAATTCACATTGAAGAACTCGGCTAGAAAATTTGTTCATATACCCTGTTTCTGATCAAAGAGTAGAGAAGGTAAAGGATGCAGGGCCAGCGGCCGAGCGAGGGGTGGGAGGAGATAAACATCGCTACCGATACTGACGGCCATTCCAGCAACCAAGATTGCTACGTCACATAAACTATAAAAACGCGTTACCAAAGAAAACAAAACGGAGTGGGGGGAAGGTAGAGGAGGCGGGGGAGAAAAAAGGGAGGGCAGGAAGAACCTTAAAACAAAACAAAACAAAAAATAAACGGTAGAAGAAAGGTGGGGGCGGGGGGACTCTCCTGGCGCGCAGCCCCGAGCCCACCATCACAGGTGGGTGAGCTTGGGGGCTTCCTGAATTCTTCCCTGAGAAGGATGGTGGGCGGTAAGGTCCGTGTAGGTGGGGTGCGGCTCCCCTGGCCCGGGCCCGTGATGGTGGCCGCTGCCCAGCGGCCCAGCACCCCCGTAGTCCATGGCTGCCGAGGCGGCGTGGGGGAGGTGAGTTAGGCCAAAGAGGGCAGGCCCAGAGTTGCTCATGGGCTCCACATAGCTGCCCCCCACGAAGACGGGGCTTCCCTGTAAGTGTGGGGTCCCATAGCTGCCGTTGCCCTGCAGGCCATGCGCGTGCGGGTCATAGTCGGGTGTACCCCCCGCCCCCGCCGCGGTGTAGCGCTTCGGTGGGGGCGGTGGGGGCGCGCAGCTTGGCAGGGGTGCGGGGTAGGAGGCGGGGGGCAGCCCATAGGCGCCCTGTGGAGGCTTGGAGAAAGGCGGGGGCGACTGGGGCTCATATGGGACGCTGTTGACCAGCGAATGCATAGAGTTCAGATAGCCGCCCGCGCCGGGGGGCACGGGGCTGCGACTTGGGGACTGGCCCCCTGATGACGTCAGCATGCCCTTGCCCTTCTGATCCTTCTTGTACTTCATGCGGCGATTCTGGAACCAGATCTTGATCTGGCGCTCGGTGAGGTTCAGCAGGTTGGCCATCTCCACCCGGCGCGGCCGGCACAGGTAGCGGTTGAAGTGGAACTCCTTCTCCAGCTCCACCAGCTGCGCGCTCGTGTAGGCGGTGCGCGCCCGTTTGGACGACGCCTGCCCAGGCGGGCTCTTGTCGCCAGCGCAGCTCTCCCCTGCGAGGACAGAGGAGAGAGCAAAGGAGAGAGGAAGGGAGCCATCAGGGGCTGCCCCAAGCCCCGCCTAACCCCTGACCCCGCCAGGCCCCTCCTTGCTCCAGGCCCCAAGATCCCTCTGTCAGGGCCCAGAAAAGAGGATGAGGAACTAGGTGCTGCCCTCTCTCCTGGTGGGGAAATAGTGCCAGTAGCTGGGTAGCTAGCCCCTCCATTCAGTCAAGTTGCAAGTCATAAGCTTCCCCAAGGGGGGAGAGGTAAGGACAGAAAAGCAGAACCCCCAGTTTGCCTTCCTGGTCTGTATTTCTGTCCTGGAACTATTCACTTTCTGAATCATTTACTGATCCTTCAGGCCTATCAGACTATAAGCTCCCTGTGGGCAGGTCGCCCATCTTCATTCCCTTCACAGTAACTGGAATGTGGGGCACCTAATATACACTCAATAAACCTTTCCCTCTTTCACTGACTGAACGTTTGGACAGTTGCCTCAACTGGCCACTTATTTAGTCTACCCAGTGGAGAAGGGTAGAGTGGAAGCCCCAATCTGGAAGGCCTTCTGTGCCCAAAGGAAGAGATCCCATTGAAAGTACCAATTTCTGGTGGGGTGACCCAGGCCCCTGATGCTGGGTCCTATTAATTAGGGTTCTTCATTTAATCAAGCAGCCTCCCCATTTTCATCCACTAATCTTGCGCCCTCCTATCCTCCCCCCCTCCCAAATCTTGACTCTGGAGGATCCCAGATGCTTAGGCTCAGAGCAGAGTACTGGCAACTGGAGAAGGCAGGAGAAAAGGTAACCAAGATGCTGGGAAGCCCAAGACCCAGGGCCTGTGCTCCAGTCTAGTTCCTGGAGACCCATGTGGTTCCTATTAGCATGACAAGTCCAAATCCCCTCCCCCAGGAGATCTCTGGCTGCCTTCACTGTACTAAGTCTGAGTAGGGCCTTCCCAGAGGTAAAGCAGCCACTCCATCTACTGGAGCAAAAATTAAAAATAGGCTCTGCTTATAAGCAAAGCGTTGATTCTCACTTGGATGGTGACTAGGCCTACTTTTATTCTGCCACATTTCAGTGTGGAGTGGATGTCATGGTTTCATTATAAATGAGTTGTGCTAAAAAGAAAGAGTTGAGTTCAGGTTTGTTGTCCCCAAAGGTCCTAACTCCAAGAGTGGAATAAGAAGGGATTCCAAACTCACTAGGCCCCACTTGCTCCTGGAGAAGTCAAGAGAGACTCCCATCAGGTCTCTCTCTGGGGTTTCCTGGTCACACAGAGTCCTGTCACCCCCCTAGTTGAAGGGGGGGCTCAGTGAATTCTTGAAAATGTTCCAGTGTGCCAGACCGTGCTGGCTGTGGCTGGAGATGGCTTGGGGGTGGGGGTGGGGGGGAGCCAGGCCAGAGGACCCTCCTCCAGAAGGCACTGCTTTACCTGAGCTGGAGCCGCTGGTTTTCTGCTTTGTGTTTTGCCGAGACTCTTTCATCCAGGGGAAGATTTGTTTGGCCACGGTGGGTGAGTTGAGTAGGGGGCTCTTGGCTGCGCTGGCGGGGGTGGGGTTGCTGCTGGCATTCTGAGGTGGGGAAACTGAAGAGGGGGGAGGGGGTGCGGCAGGAGCGGGTGCTGGGGGCTGCGGCGGGGGTTGAGGCTGCTGTGGAGCTGGAGGCGCGGCCTGGGGCGGCGGGGCCAGGGGTGGCTCGCCCAGGCCTGGAGGTTGGCTGGGCGGGCCGCTTAGGGTGCGCAGACACGCCTCGCTCAGCTCGTGCGCCTTGGGGTGGCCCCCGGCGCTGGCAGGCGACTGGAGTGAACAGGCGGGTCGGTGGTACTCGCCATCAGCGCCCAGTGCGGCGGAGGCCGGGTACGGCTGCTGACTGGCATTATAAGCGAACCCGTTGGCTGCCTGGTAGGGGTAGCCACCGTAGATCGCGGAGCTGTCGTAGTAGGTCGCTTTTTGCATCGCGTTGTTTCACAATCTTGATCGCACACTCTGACAGGGGCTTGACACCCGTGAGGGCGCACATTGGCACGCCCCCGCGGTCACGTGACGCTCCGCCGCCAATGGCCGCCCCGCGCAGACCTGGGGGGCGAGAATCGCAGCGCGGTGAGGGCTCCGCGCAAATCCATCTTACTCTCAATAGCTAAGTGACATGAAAGCCATAAAAGAAAAAGTGGTCAGCAATATTTAGCAGCACGACTTGGCCCCGGGCGCAGAGAGCCGCGCTATAAAAAGCCGCTGGAATTTACTGGCAGCTACAAATATTTGCTTAACTTGCGTCTGGAGTTGGGGGTTTTTCCGGGGAGAGAGGAGAAGAGTAAGCGAGGGCTGGAAGCCGGGTCTCCAAAGCTGGAGTCCAAAAGAAGAAAGGCTGATGGGCTAGAAAGAAATAGGGCTGGGATCCTTCGTTTCCAGGGAAGGAGAAACTGGGGGTGTCCCTTCATCTCCGTTCTTTGGCCTCGTCCAGCGAGACCCGCGACTCCCTGCCTCTGAGAATCTTGGGGAAGGGGCAAGGGGGCAAAGGGGAGCGCAGGTTGCCAATTTGTTCTCCAATCCTCCCTTTAGGACTGATATTTGGCAAAAGAGCCCTGACGCGGGGTGACTTCCCATCCAGCCCCGTCTTGGATCTTCCAGCACCCAACAGAGGTATGCACAAAAAATTTTCAGGCAATTGCCCTACTCTACCCCGGATGGATTTGAGAAGCTGAGCTTGTTAGGCAGTTAATCTACCCTTGTGCTGGGATGTGACCTACCTCTTCCAAATGAGCCCCTTGTGGCCAAGAAGGGGAGAGAAAAAACTTAAGAAGAAACATCCTGTGTGGGAAGGGACCAACAACACTTCGCTCCAGCAAGTCAAACTCAAATCCTGGACAGTTCTTTACTCCTTTCCTCTCCTTATTTCTCAGGCATGACCCAGCAAGCCACTCCCACCTCTTTTCCCTTGTTACAAAAGGTCCCCAGACCCTCCTGCCTTGGACTTTCCGAGGTGCTGTTATTCAGGGCAACTATCAAATTCTACCTGTTAAAACATGATGGATTAGAGAAAAAAAACAACCCACCAGGAACCTGAAAAACCAGCGTTCATCTCCATGACCACGGCTTGAACTCTCCTTCCAACTTAACGATAATAGGTTCTGTCTTAGAAACTGCTATGTAATTTGATGTATGGGGGTCATTTGGCTCCGGACGAGGGATGGAAGCACAAGCCATAAAATCCTGCCAGAGTTCAGAGTTCCCTGATCTTTGTGTGCTGTTGTTGTTGATATTTGTTACTTGGCCTATTTACCTGCTTCAGAAACACCAAGTAAAGGTCAACCCTGGAAATCTTAAAAGCAATGAAAGCCTTCTCAACCCCTTTTTAAAATTTATTACTTAGAAAGCAGTTTGCAGAAGTCAAATCTATGTTTTAGTTTTGTTTTCAACCTTTGCATGGTCAATCTCTTGTTCTCAGCTGAGAAAAGTTCCATGTGAGTTCATACACACACACACACAGGATGACAGTCTATTTAAGAAAAAAATACAATGACAAATTCATGAAGAAAATGGTTTAGTTCATGCCCCAACTATGTATATTTGAGTCCTGGAGTCATTCAAGTTCTCTAGGAATAGCAGACACTTTGTTAACTAGAAAACACCATCCACCAATGATGATTATAATTTTTTTAATAATGGGCTTCTTTGGATTTCATTATTAAACCAACAATCTCACCAACATCTGGAAAACAAGCACAATTAATTTTCCAGAACCTCAATTAAAAATTACAGCTTCCCTTACCCGAAGTTACTATGTGTGATCTTGAGCCCTGGAGTATTGTTTCTATTTTGGAAATAGATAGGAAGCTACAGATACCATGATCGAAAATAAACGAAGAATAAAATAAAATTTAAAACTGAATAGCAATTGAATGTCTCAGTTTCCTGTTCTTTCACTGAAAATAGGTCCTATTACATTTGGCAGTGTTAATGTCTGCCATTATAAATTTTTAAGATACTAGGCTTGTGTAAAATGTCAGGTTAAGAAAATTACTCCAGACACTTGAACAGCAAGGTATTAGATACAACAAAATTAAGGTGATTTTGAACGTGCAACATTTCAAGCGACTTGCTAATCCATTATCACAAGCTATATTGGCCTGCTACTTAAGTCTTTTCATCAAGTTGTGCATTGTCTTGCAAATAACAAAAATACCATGAAAAACCAAAGAGCATACAACAGCCCCCATAAACTTAAAATATGAATTCACCTCGGAGATCCCACCAAAGTCCTTCCTATTGTTTGAGGTCAGCAGACAACCACAGTGAGGCCCACACATTTCCCCCCTCCCGCCCCCACCCCAGCCCCCAAAGTTTGCAACCTAGTAAAGAAGTTGGAGATCTGCCAGTCTGGAAACTTGCTTTGCACCCCCCCCCCTCGCCCCGCCAAGCCAAGCAAGGGCTTGGGGTTGGGAGGAGATTCCTCCGAAAAGATGTTTCTGGACAATAACCCCCAGGTGCAAGAGCTGAAAGAGAGTTGAGGAGGCTAAATTGAGTGCAGAAAACAAGCCCTATTGTCTTTCTGGAAGATCTGCCCAAATTCAACCTCCTTCCTTCAGACACCGCTCCCTCTTCCCACTCCCGCCCCTTCCTCAGCCTGCCCTCACCCCGAGTTTAAGCGGGAATATCGGGTAAGAGCCCCCGTGTCCCCTTGCCCACCCCTCCTACCCTCCCCAACCCAGAAAAGTTGGGGCTGGGCTAGGGGTAGAGGGAAGAGGTGGGGGCGGGGATGGGAAAGCGGCCTGAACTCGAAGTGTAAGGGTATCAGTCACTGCCGGGAAGGAAGCTCCGGCTTGTGAACTCTTCTTGAACCGAGATTTAAGTCTGCAGCCATAAATCACCGAGACGTAAACTCCGCCATTCAGCGCTGAGAGCGGCCGGTTGTGGCCCTGCTTACCTTAACTTCTGACGAGCGCCGCGAGCGCAGGCTCGCGCTCGGGCTCGGGCTCCGGCCCCCGGCCCGGCTCGGCCGCCCGGCCGGCTCCCCTAGGCGCGGGATGGGCACCGACCCTCAGCATCAGCCGAGACGGCGGGCGGGAGGGAGACCCCAAGGCCCGGACGCCGCGGCACAGAGCGTGGTGGCTTCGCTGCTCCGGCACGGCTCGCCCAGGGCGGACTGGGGCGGCTTGGACCCCCCCCTCCCACCCACCCCACCCACCCACCCCTCCCCCACACCCCCGCCCCCTGCCCTTCCCGAGGGCAGCAGCCGCGGCCCGGAGATAAGCGCTAGCGCGGCGCAGGGCTCTGCCTGGGCTAGTGGCACCGACTTGGGTATGTTTCTTATGAATATTACACGCGGAGCAGCGTCTGGTCGGGGGGTGCGGTGGGGGGTGCTGGGGGCGGGCGGGAGGGGAGGCCGAGGCGGCTGGGGAAGCGCGGGGCGGCGTGGGGGATGGGGCTGAGGCGAGGGGAGGGACAGGAGCGAGAGGGGGAACTCGGCGGCGGCGGCGGCGGGAGGAGGGCAGCCTCCCCCCAACCCCCACCGCCCTCCCTCTCCTCGCTTCTCGGCGTCACTAAAGTCCAGGAAAATTATGTTAATGAGGACAAACGGCTCTCACAAAGGGGCTCTCTAGCCGGGCTCTATTTCTTAGGAATCCATTTGAGAAACCATGTAACCCCTGCCCTGGACACTTCCAGTTGGGATGCAAGGGGAAAGAGAACCAGGAGGAGAGTTGCCCAGACTTTGGGCACTTTACCACATCTGTCACCCCCAATCTGAGAACCTCAAAGCCAATCTTTGGGGGGCAGAGGTAGGGCTTCCTTTCTCAAGAGACCTCCCCAAGATCCAACTGGGCTGTCTTTGGTTATATTTTTAGGCAGAAACCCTTAAAATCCTGGCAGCCAGGAGGGAAGGAGCCTGGGCGAAATGGACAAAGTCCAGGCAGTGAAATGGGATGCTCTGGGCTCAGGTACACACTAGAGTGCCTAGAAACCTGGGTCTCCAGCTTTCCGGTGCCCACTTCCCAGTACAGACAGGCAGCTCACTCACAGAGAACACAGATAAAACTCTGACCCCAATGCCAACGATGTCTATGTTTTCCCCGCTAATTAGTGGTATGCAGGGACGCTAAGCAGAGGAAAGGCCCGAGTGTGCCCGGTAGTATTGCCACAACTTGAAGGAGGGTGGTCTTCCTCCCTTCTAATGCCTCCCTCAACTCTCCAGATTCAGAAGTGAATTCTGCAAGGGTATGTGTGTGGCAAAGAGAGAAACGGAGCTTTCGTGCAATTCCAAGGTGTCAACGGCCAGTCCTTCTCAAAGGAAGGTGTTAAAAATATAAGTAGTATGTTTAAACTGTCAGGGAGCCAAAGTGTCACCTTAAAGCAAAAACAAAGCCAAGGGAAAAGGGAGAAATCAAAAAGCACTCCTGGCCAGGATGGCCTCATGCATACCAATGGTTTTTGTCATTTATGGCTGGGCAAGATTTATGACTCGGCGCCCCAAAGCTGTAAACAGAGCACAAAACAGCAAACACTTGCTCCTTATGGCATATCGTGGCAGCGCAACTTGAAAGGGGGAGCCGGGCGGCGTAGGAGGTGAGAGCCGCCGCAAAAATCCGCTCGGCTGCATTTTCTCTTCAGACCGGCCGGGTCGGATGTGGCATTTGAAGAAAGAAGGCGTGGGTCAATAATCAACCCGCACTTTCTCCTCCAAACTGCTGACACGACTCTCACCGCCTTCTCAGCTAAGCCAGCTGCAGGGAAGGCCAGCTTTCCGTGAGAACCTGCCAGGGGAGGGGACCTCCTGGGCCAAGAGGGCCGAGGGCGCCGAGGTGAGGGCTGGGGCATCCGGGGCGCATACCTTTTCAACGGCGCCAAGACCGTGCCGGGCAAAATGCTGGGACTGGACCCGAGGAGCCCCGGGAGCCAAGGGAAAGCTGGGGCCGGAGGTCCGGACAGGGTCCCTGCCGGTCCCAGATTAGGTGGCTTCTGGGTGGCTGGCTGCAGCAAGCAGAAACGGGGCTCTGACCTCAAGTCTAGGGTCTGCCGCCCTGGCATGTAGACCTCCGGGGTTTGGGCCTCTCTGCTGAAATCCAGAGGACTGACTTTTGGAGCATGGCAGGCGAGGTGATTAAAAATAGTAATTTATGATTGCTGAAGGTTTTTTATTTGTTCTTGTTTTCTAAGAGAAAAATACCGCCTGTCGATTTCCACTGCCAGAAATTACCCACTGCTGCCTCTGTGGTGCCCTTTCTAGGCAGATCCCGCAGCCATTCACCCTGCTCGGCCAAAACCACTGAGGTTTTCTTTGTGGAGAGGACCCCTTGGCTCCTCCAAACCAGCCCCCTCCAGTCCCTGTGCTGCCTGATGTCTTACGCATGGGGACTAGAAGGAAACATTTTTTCGGCACTACGAAAATATCTGGAAGAGCGAAGGTGTGTTTGTTCCTCTCTACCCTCCACAGGGGCTTCCTTGAGAACATGCCTGGGAGGGCCTGGGGTCGATCTGAGGCTGTCTGTGCAGCCAGGGAGAAAGGTGAGGCAAAAAGAGGCATCGGAATCCGGGAATGGGGAAGAAAATTAATGAGGACATACACTTGCCTGTGAGGGTGAGGCTGGCATTTTGAGGGTAAAGGCCTTTTTTAAATAGCTATAGCTATAGTTCAGCTATAACGGAACGCCTTCAGCTCTTTCCATGAAGGAAAAACCAACTGGCGCTCTATAAACTGGACTATTGGTTTCTTCTCACTGTGCACACTTTTATACAGAACCAGTTTGAGAGTCCATCCCTAGATATTTATTCTGCTTGCTGGCACTGAAGTGACAATAAAAAGATGCTTTTAACAAACCTCTATTCCCTCTCTCATTCTTTCTAACGAAACTATATTATTTATGAGTCTTTAACTGGGTCAAAAATGCGCCAGAACTGGGTCATAAATCATATGAAATGCTGACAAGTAATTGAACAGCAATTAAAGCTTACATTTTATTTCCAAGGGGTGTTTTAGAGCACTTGAAACGGCCTCAGTTAAACACGGTTAGCGCGGAGGCCGGCAGCGGGGGAGGGTAGAAGCAGCCCTTCCGTTCTGGGGATGTAAATCCCACTCAAGTAGGAGAAGCTTGATTTGATTTTTTTTTTCCAAGTACGGAAAGAAATAAGTTTTTTTTTTTTTTTAAAGTCACGGGCAAATCTGATTCCTGACTCCTTGTAGGCACCCCTTTCCTCCACTCCAAGATCTCCAAGAGCAGAGGAAAGCGAAGTTTCCTTCACCTTTTCAGGGAGTTTTCATCCTTCCCAGGAGCGCTGGGTCTCCAAAGGGCAATTACCGCGGGCTTTCCCAGTGATCTGGAAGCACAGTTTAACTCTCATCTGCCTCTATCCTGGCTACAGCACTGTTTCTGAGGTCTGAAGCCTGAGATATGTCTGCCTCTGCTTTCTGCGGACTCTGCCTCTGGAATTCTCTCTAGCCGAGGGTGCACTAGCCAGTCCTTAAAACTCTGCAAGCCCGCTGGGTGTGTTACAATGGGGTGTCCAGGCCATGCACAATATGAAGCCCAAACCCAGGTCTGGCTCCCTCCTTCTCTCTGAAATTTAGACTAACAGAGCTTCTGGGCGTCCGGCACGCTTACCCCCACCCTAAGCGTCTCCTAAGTCTGAGCTGTCCTTCATCACCCCTACCCGGGTAGAGAGGGTGCTGAGGAAACAATGGCGTGTCCTCCGGGTCTGGCACCTTTGGTCCCGAGTGTGGGAAAGCGCGTCCTACAACCCAGCACTGAACAAAGTGGCCCGAAGCATCATCAATAAAATGGCAGCGCATCTGCACATTCATTGATTTCCCTCTCCCAGCTGCTCCGGCTGCCCAGGTCAGCCCTACCTCTCCATCCCCGGCCGCCCGCAAACGCGACCAACCCGGAGCGATTCCCCTTCCCACCCAGCCAGCCCCCACCCCCTCCAGGCAGTCTTGCCGAGCGAGCGCCGCGCGGGCCACCTCGGCCTGAGCCAGCACTTCGGGACCCTCCCTCCGCCTGGGGCTCAGCTCCTGGGACTCAAACCCGCTGCAGTGGACAAAGCCGCCTGAGCGCTGGAGGCCACCGGGCTTACCTAGTAGCCCCCAAGTGCCCTTCCCTTTATACCCCCCAACACTTTCCAGGGAATTCAACTCCATCTGAGGCGCTACTGGGGATCTTTCAAACGGTTTCGGTTCTACGAGAGAAACAAAGGAAGAGGGGCTGAGGGTCCTGTCGGTGAACCAGGGTCTCCTCGCCTGACCTTTGTCTCTCACAGCCATAACTCACTCTAGATATGAACAATCAGCGGAAATACCTTAAAATAAATTCCATCCTCCTGGTGTGGCCTCGAGTCCCATCGGCTAGCTCGCCCAGAACCGCTCCATGAGCGCTGAAAACTGCAACCCGGTAGGAAAGCGCTCTCCGGAGAAGGGGAAGGAGAAGGAGGAGGTGGGTGCGTGGGGGTGGGGGAAAAAAGCTCTCGCTCTGTAGAGAATCTAGAAAACGTAATCACAGGCGAAGCCCGCCCGGGTCTCCGCTCCAAATGCCACAATAATGCGCTGTATTATGTGCTCACGTGGTCATACGTCAACTTAAATCCTTTTATTTGAAATAGGGAATCACTGAAGGGACTAGGTTTCCAAGCAGAACATTCAGCTTTGGGGGAGGGGAAGTGGGGAACCTTGGTCAGCAGTGGGGAAGAGTTTCCATCTAGGGCAGTAGGACAATGGGGGCATCCCCCCTCAACATGTGCCACACTAGGCCACTTATTTCCACTTACATTTCTTTACAAATGATCCAAACAGAAGGGAACGGCAATGCTATCCCCATTCTTACAGTTCATGTAACTTTCTATAGTCTTCCACTCACAGACAAGCTGAAGCCTGCACACCCAAGTACTCTAGTCTCCTCTGGCCCACTAGCCAGTGCATCAAAAGGCAAAGCCCAGGCCTTGTTTCCAGAAGAAAACCCAGTAATGACTGGCTTAGTTGGTGGACTCCCTCATGGCCTGCCATTGTATGGAGTTTGCTAACACCCACACCATACACCACACCAATGGAGAAACCTAAAAGGCCCCAAATTACCTGACAAAAGGCTAAAGCACCTCCCCAAGTCCAGTTGATTTTGTCCAATGGGAGCCCTCTAGGAAAGAGATGCTTAGCTCTAGAGTGGTGGGTCAGGGTTTTGCAAAATATGGAGGGACCCAGTGCCCTGGCTAAACCTACACTGGTGCATTTCCTCAGTGCATAGCGGGAGTGATACATGAAATTGCAGGCTTCTAACAATGGAAAATATAAGGTGAAATGATCTACTTGACTCTGCAAGAGAAAAAAGAAATACATATATATATACAACCAACCTTTACTGGCATCACTTGAATTAACCTACAAGATAACCTGGGACCTTCCTTGCACATGGGTCTGTCCACCCACCCCTAAGACAAGTCTGTCCGCCAGCAGAAAATGAACTGGACCAACTCTGCTCTTGATGAACCTGGCTGAAACAAATAAGCCCCATGTTCTACTCCTGAGATCTGCTTGGTGACATTGTCCACTGATTTTAACACTTCACCCTCTCACGGGCTGGCTGCCTAAAAAGTTCCTCTTTTCAGGTCTTAGTTTCCAAACTTTGGGAGTGCTCTTGGAAGTGGTGAGATCCTCATGCCTTATTCTTTCCTTTCTTTAGAGTGGATCTTCAGCTAGCTGGCTAGGCCTCTCTAAGTGTGAGGACTCACTTATAGCAGCTGCAGGAGGCTGAGCATGATTCCGCCCCTCCCCTCCTCCCCTGCAGGGACCTGGTGAGAATGTAAGGCCCTCAGTAAGGGGGCCTGGTCAAGGGGGTGTCCAAATCAGAAGGGCAATAAAAGAGGAGGAGACCTAATCCCTTGGAAGTGAGCCCTGGCCTATCCTGGTGGCAGTATTCCAACAAAGTTCTGTCTGTGGTAGAGCTGGGAGAGAACCTCTCTGTGAACTGTCCCAACTCTGACCTAAGCCACAAGCTGGAAAGTGAGAACCCAAAGTGAAAACCTGCTTCTCTTAGGTATGGGGGTGGGAGATAGGACCAAAAGCTGGTACCCAAAAAGTCTCCAGTCCCCCAAGGATTCAGACCACTAATACATTGTCCTCTGCTCCCCTTACACACAGCCTCCCACCCCACCAGTGCCAACTATTTCACACTGAACTCTCCTGATAGCCCAGAAAAGGACCTGGAAGTATTGCCAAATTGCTGGCAAACTACCCTCTCCTCCAACCAAAGTTTCTGCAGAGACTTCGACTCAAAGATGAGAAGGGGCCCCCTTCAGAACTCTCAGAATAGTCTGGAGCAAATCGAAACTCTGAGGCCATAAATCAATGGGAGAAGTATTTGGTACTGCTTCAGAGAAATGCCTTAACGCCAGCAAGGCCCAATGGCAGCATCTCAGCTCTAGCCAGGAGCTTCCATGCCGCTATTAACAGCTCAGTTAATGCTCCAACCGCTGTTTAACAATTAACATTAACGACTTGGGTTGGAGTGGGGTGATTTGGTGGGATGTGAAGGGAAAAAATCTGAGGAAGTCAAAGGAAATTTAACTTCTGAGGTGAAAACGGCTTCCCTAAGAGAGACCTTGGTCTGGGCAGGCCACCAGGGAACCAGCAGCTGAGAGTCCTCCCTCACCACTCTGAAATCCACTTTCCTTGAGTAAGGCTATGGGCCTTTTAAAGTTCCCTTCCAGAGAACAAGAATTTAGATGCTCAAGTATGTAGGCCCAGGCTGGGGAACCAATCCCTTTCCACTTACTCCTCCAGGCCCCAACCTGACCAGTGCTGGGTACACATGCCCTGGATCCACTTCACCAGAGGCAAAATAGGTGGAAAGTTGTCTTGGAAGAAGCAGGTGAGCAAGGATACAGAGCTTTAGTCAATATTTGCAAGGCTGTTGGCAGATTAGATATATCTGTATTCAAACACTGCAATCTGATTTCTCTGTCAAAAATACACTTAACATTTTTCTCCCTTTAGTTAACTGTAGTGGTTTTGCTACTTAGCATCAGGTAAGACCCACTTAGCCCACCTCTTTTTTTTTTTTTTTTTTTTTGATGGAGATTATAGATCATTATTTAACATGAGATATTTCGGGTGGGTGCAGCTGCAGTACAAATGGGCTCCAAATTCTCTGGATACATATGGATGTGTGTATCATTTTATACACATGGTCTAAAACTCCTGCAACTATGTATACATGCAATGGTTCTGTTGTGCACAGAGATGCAAATCCTACCTACACCCTGAGTTGCAAATTCCTGAAATACTCCACCTATACTTGATATAAATGGTCATACAGTCGCTGAGAAAGTAACCTAGCTTTACTATTACCCTGTTTACTTTCCATCTGATAAAATAATAATTGTGTCCAGAACACCATATAAGCCTTAGAATGTTGCTGAATAGCATGCTGCAATTAATTAACAACCTGATATCTATTTGGGGAGCAAATTTGGGGGAAGACAGAGGCCTAGGGAATACAAAACAAAACCTCAGAAAACTTTTTTAAAATAAATAACTCCTGAAAGAACAAAGCAAACCCATTCCTTCCTACCAAGCTTCCGAAAGCTATTCCAGCAGCCCCTCCCCCAAATAGGCACGAAATTTATGGATCTTTTACAAGGTAATAAACCACAGTAATTACCTCCCTGCATCCCCAAACTAAGAGAACAAATTAAGCCAGAACTTGAAAAGAATTTTAAAGAGTTTTCTCTTGTTTCCCGTAGGAAAAGAAAACGCAGAGACCTGGAAGACCCGTGCTTTTCCTGTTGGAAGAACGGAGGATCAGCCCGGCTCAAGGAACGGGGAAGACCCGTTGCCTGCGACGGTCTACACATTTGAAAGGCAGTAACTTCCCTCTTGCCAAGGAAAGGCAGAAGCATAGGAGAAACTGCAAGGCGGCGAGACAAGTTTCCTCCACGCAGATCCGTGCCTGACGACCATTCCCGAACTCACAAGTCTCCGCAGGCGCTGCAAACAGTCGACAAGGCGAGCGGCCCACGCAGCGGCCGCCGCGCCCGTGGCCTCTACTTGCTTCCGCCCCGCTGCTCGGTGTAGTGGTCTGTTTGGAGCTTACCCGAAGAAAGAAACACACCCCGTTGACATCCCCCACCCCCACGCACACACATCTTTGGTTGGGCAACCGCCCCTCCTGCACAACGCCAGGCGGCTTTCCGGGCAGCTTTCGGGGCCGACTCTTTGTCTGCCTGAAGCCCCGCATTCGCGGGGAGTGCAGCTGACGGGAACCCAGCTCCAAAATGCCTTCGAAGTTAAATATTGACCAGAACCTCTTTCAGAGGGCTGCAGCTCCCTGGAGGAGTAAACTCCCTCCAAAGGCCCGTGCAAAGCCCGGCGGAGTGAGGAGTCAGCGCCGCGCTTACCTCGAAAGATCTTGAAGACTGATCCGGTGATTGTCTCCGACCCCTGGCACTCAGGGAATCGCCTTTTCCGGTGTCCTGGCGCTCTGCGGACAAATAAACAGCAGAGGGTAAACGGTGGCTGCGAAGGAAGGGAGTTGGAGAGCCGGAGTTGGAAGTGCGGCCGGCGCGGGCGCCGGGGTGGCCCCCGGGGTGACGCGGCCGCGGAGGAGTCGCCAGGGCACTCGTCCATGAGGCGCACTCGTTGCTTGTAAGGGTCCAGTCTAAGAATGGCCCGAACATGGTGATTTATTTTTGTAAAGTAAATACATACTCCATCTCTGCACCCACATTCTCCTCTTTCTTTTTACGGGGGGGTGCGGTGAGGGAAGGGGGTCGGGGGGAGAAAACGGACAGGCGGAGGAAGATGGGAAGGTGGGAGACGCTTTGCCATTGGGGCCAGCTCTGCTCCGAGAGCTCCTCACGCACCTCAACTTGGGGAATGTGAATGCACGCTTTATTTTCTTTCGCTAACAAAGGGAAGCCCTGTCTGGGAGCATTCAATCACCGACTCTCTTGAAACCTCACTAATAGTGTTCATTTCTGTGTGGCGCGAAATTAGACCCCGGCTCAGTCCTTGGGCCGGGGGGGGGGGGGGGGCAGTCTTGAGAGGTTTTGTCTTCTGGTTCATTCAAGCCCTGGGTGCGCCACTTCTCGGTCGCAGTGGTTCGGCGGGACTACCGCAGCGCCCGGTCCCTCAGAACAGGCCAACCATGGCTGTTGGAAATAGGGGGGAAATGGCAAGGATGCAGACATCGGACAATACCCGGTCTGGGGGCCCTATCCAGCCTGGCCTTACGCAGCAGCGACAAGCCAACCGATGCCCTATTTCCGCTGCCAACTCATCCCTCAAGATATTTGCAACCCCCTCTTGCTCTCTAGCAAATGGTCAGTCAACTTTCCGGGGATGGAGAGAAGACGTTGGGGAAGGGAGGAAAGTATCATCCTCCGTGCTGAACTCGGGCTTGGAGAAGTTCTCCGCTGGCTGGGACTCTGTTGGGCGGGTTGCTCCCACAACCCTATCCCCCACTACCCTTTCACCCACGCCTGGGTAGCCTCCCCACACGCCAGCCTGCCCCAAACCAGCCCTCCAAGTCTGTCTCCAGCCCATGCAATCCCGCTGAGAGCCTGAGAGGCTACCAAATAGCTGACAAGCCCCCTGACCCTCAGGCTTCAGGGCCCCCCAGCACATTGAACAAGTGGCCACAAACCAGCAACTAGTTGCCCTCTGCCACCACCTCGACCTGCAGCCCCCACCCCTCCATCAGGCACTTGGGACTCAGAGTCCATGTTCAGAGTCCCCTTTCTCTTGTTCAAACTCGCCCTCTTTATCCCCAAAGGGAGTGCCCCCGGCCTTGGAGCTCCTGGAGTAACTCTGAGCAAGGTGGGGCTTAGCTACCCTTCTCGGTGCTATTCAACTTCGCTCCAGAAAGATCCGCTATGCCACCATCCGCCACCCCCTCCTCCGCCCCCAACGACGCTTAGGAGTATTGTAATTATTATGGTTATTATTGTTGTTGCTATTTCCTTATCCCCAAGTCAAATATTCATGGCTGCTGTTCCCCATAAATCGTTCAGACTAATGAGTCACAAAGAGATGCTGCCCAGGTCTCTCCCTCTGCAATGGCCACCGCCGCCGCCGCGTGGCCTCTCTCTCGGCGTTTTTGGCGCTCGCTTGCTCCCTCGCTCGCCCGGCGCGGGTGATTTATGAAAACCGGGAAAATTGAACAAAGCCGCGCGCCGGTCCTGTGGTATCTCTGCAGCCTTTCCCAGTGTGAATCAGAACATTACCAACTGTCTGCGCATCCGTCCCACTTCATCACTAAAGCCAGGATGTGACCGTAGAAAACCCAGCCCAAACTCACGTTTCCCCGGACACGGCGCGCTCCCCGGACTTGCAGAAACCCTGAAGAAGAAGCCCCAAGACCCAGCGTGGGCCCGCCAGCTCTGGTCCTCCCCGCCGAAGGGCTCTCTTCAGCCCCCTTGAAGGAGTTAAAAGCCTTTGGAGATAAATCTGAGGGAGTGTGTTTTTTAAAAATCAAATAGGAAGTTGGGGGTCTCACTTCTGAGAGAGTCATTCCTAGTGAGGCCCTGACGACTCCGATCCATTCCTGACGATCCGCATTAATTATTTAATGAGTCACGTGACCTCAAAAGATTACAATTTCAATATCTCCCTCGAACTGGCGCTAACACCTTTATCCGCAGCAACCACCGTCCTTGTTTGGCTCTTTTAGTTCCCAGGCCTCCGGAAGCAGACCCCTTGCTCCTTGCTCAACTCCGAGGCCAGCGACTGCCATGAAAATCCCAGGGCCAGCAGAGTAGAAGTAGTCATTCTGGAACTGTAAGCATTGTGGACAGTGGGGTGCCCACCCCTCTCCCAGGCACCATGGCGTCTATTCCCTCCTGAGCCCAGAGGAGAGCCCACTTGTCTCAGCGTCTTGGCTAAGGCGCTTTGGTTACATAATCTCCTGGGGCGCTTTGCCGGTGCATCAGGCAAGAACCCAGCCTTCTTCCCTGTCCACGGCACACCTGTGGCCATCCATGTCAAGCGTAAGCCCAGATGCCCACGTCCATTCCAGGCAGAATAGGCTTCCGCAGAGGAAAGATGGCTGTGCACTTACCCCTCTCCAAGGTGAGACCAAAGGCTCTATCCAACCTACACATTCATCAACATGAACATGGGGGGGGGACTTTGAGCTGCCTTAGTTAGTTTCCTCATGGGTAAACTGAGAAGACTGAACCAAAATGGCCTCCAAATCTTTCAGACATTCTTTCAAACAGGGAACTCTTTTAGCCCCAGAAATCAAGTCCAGAGAGAGGGGAGCTGGCCTGAGTGGGTGGGGGGAGTTACTCCATCAGTTTGGGGCCTTGAGAAGAAGAGAGCCAGAATTCCAAGACAGAAGGTTCAGGCTAGAATGTTTCATAACAGCCCCAGCAGCCTCCCTGATGCTATCAAGAAGTTAGAACCCACATCCTTTCTTCCTCCTATTTTTCCCAGCCCATAGCCTTTTGAGAGAGGAAGCAGAGTTATTCTTGGGCCCATGGTGTACAATATAGAGAAGGAGCAACAGGAACAGCCCTTGGGAAGGGTGAGCCTATGTTCTTCAATACACGACCCAGGCTAGGGATGCAGACCAACAGCCCCACGGCTTGCACAGAAGTCCCATCCATTCAGATGGGAAGCCTCAGGTTTCTGTTTGCTTCGTTGATTCTTTGGGGTCTTTCTTTCCTTTCATTCTAAAGAGTCCTTGATCAGTTTCTATGTTGAAACTGCTGGAGAGAAGGCAGTGGTGAGAAGAGCAGCACAGTTTGGATGCTTAGGAGAGCAAGGAGACAGAGTGGAGATGGTGATCCCCACCCCATGGGGAGGAAGCTGAGAGATGGGGGGAATGTGGGCACCCGGGTATAGCTGAGTATAGAGTTAGAGATGCTGTGCAGAGGGCCCACTCCCTATATATCTAGGTAATCTTCCCATGAGCTCCATCCTGGGTATTAAGTACTCTACTATGCCTGTCACAGTTGAATTCCCGCTGTAATAAAACACCGGGTATATCGTAGATTTCAGCAAAACTAGGAAAGAGAGCCTGCAAAGTGCCATTTTTCTTCAGGGGGGAGAGTGTTAAGTACTTAATTCAAACTGTGACCATTAAAGTGTCTCCCATCCGATTTAGGTTGATTTCAGATGTTGAAAAACTTTTATCTCCAGAGTCATGCACAGCTTGGCTCTGTGACTAAAGCAAGGGAGTATGTGTTAGAGGGAAGGAGGGAGAAAGAGAAAAAGAAGAGGAGAGCATGTGTAAGGGTCATTTTGGTAGGAGAATTATAGAGCTTACACAAAATACTGTCTTTAAAGGTCAAGGGTTTGAGGGGCCACTAGGGTTCGCTTTAAAAAAAAAAAAAAAAACAATTAATGAGATAGAAAATTTGTCCTCTGGGTGAACTCTTATGGTTGCCCTAGCAAAGGGAAGACAATGCATGATTTTAAAGCCCAAAGTGGGATTTTCTAAGCTGTTATAACAAGCTCCCTTAAAGAGCAAATCTAAAACAGGCAAAACACTGTAAAGAAATGATACAATTGTTTGGGTCATTTTGGATAATTTTGGCTTTGCAAAACTTACCGATACCTTCATAATCAAGACAGTTTGGACAAAAATGCCATTTTCTCCTGGTAAATTAGAAAAACAATCTTTCGATCCTTTCTCTTCCTTTCCTGGATAGACTATAAGAGTAAGTGAAAGAAAGTTATCCCTTTCATCCCCATATAACTGCCTCCAGTAGGAAGCTAATGAATGCCCCTATACCCTCCTTCCCTACAGAGGAGAAATACAAGAATTTACCTTACATGATGATAATCTGCCATTTGAGGTTTTGCAGCTCGACACTCAATTTCCACCAAGAGTCTAGGCATTTTTTGAGCAGACAGCCAAGATGCTGCATCTTTGCCCGAGACCATATTATTTGCAAGAAGATCCCTCGCTTCTCCACAGACTTTTCCCAGAGAATGCCTTTCAGAATTGCTGTTGAATTACAAAGAAGTATTTATTGTATGAGGTGATTAATGATTCCTGGGAAAATTGCTATTTTCAGCGTGATTTAATTTCGTTTTACAAGTGCGTGTTGTAGGGGGAGGGTTAATAAGTTTCAGCACAGTTGCAGTGCTTCCAGAAATCCCTGGCACCCGTTCACACCGGATAAAATGCACTTTATGCCAGTTTTGGCCTGACTTGGGAAGGCGTGTATTTGTTTGCCCCTGAATTTTCTTGGGGAGAGGTGGAAACCCCTCAGAGACTGGTGTCCACCACTCTCCTCCTAGATGTGGCTTGTTCATAGGTAGGGAACTGATCACCCTTGCCAGTATCACACATAGGGCAACAGCGGCAAAAGGAGGAACAGCACTGGCCGCTGGCTAAGGGTTTGCCCCTGATGGGAAAATGTGTTTAAATTTCCTCTGGTATAGCAAAGGTAGGTGAGCGCCCCCTCCCATCTCTGCTAAAATTATAACATGAATTAAATACTGCACCCATTCATGGCCAGGTGACAGTTATATTCTGGGGCTGCTGTGTGTTGGTTTTCTGCATCGTGTTGCAGAATCCTCCCTTCAGTGACAACCAAGTCTAAATCCTCTTTACTGTTTTGTAAATTAGTAAATAAATACTAGAGTTACAGAGATTGAGATGTGGGCTTTGATTTTCAACCTTTGAATCTAGCTCTTTAGGTTGGGCAGAAAGATCCAGGAGCATTTGAGGAAAGTGACCCTAGCTCAGAATTTGGCTTTTTTCCAGCACTGAATACTCCCAGGTCTACCTTGCTTGGGGTACATTTTGGGAGTGTCATTATGCTTTTTCTTTCCTCAGAGAAACTTTGGAGGGTCTACCGGGAAAATTCAGTTTATTTTGAAAGCTCTTGCTTCTGAAAGAAAGAAAGAGAGAAAGAAAGAAAGAGAGAAAGAGAAACAAAAATCCCCAAGCTGTAGTTAGTGAAGAGAACCTTAAAAATAGCCAAGAAACAAAAAGCAATCTCAACTCTCTGCACAAACTATTTTTTTTATCTCCAGGGAAACAGGCAGATTAAGTGTGAAGGTGCAATAAATACCAAAGGGACCACTTCTTTCCAAGTGTGCTCAGAGTTCAGCGTGTAGAACAGCTGCAGAAACCCCTGGGCCCTCAGCATTGCGTGGTTTCACCTTTCATTGCAGGGAAGGACACGTTTCTATGCCTTACAGAGACTTGAAGCCTGAAAGCCTGGCCAAGTTTGGGAAGAAGAGGAGCCCTCTCAGAGCTCAAGAGCCTCCCTGCTCTTTGGAACTTTTCCCACAGTGGGTCAAACTTGACAAAAGTTCAGCTCAAGTTGAACACACTCACACAAATTACGTGAGCAGTGAGAATCCAAGTGAACATAACTCAAGCCATCTATAGGATTTTTACATGCAAGGTTAAACATCTCAATCCAGAGAATTTTGGGGTTTTTTTAAATTAAAAGTAGGAAACACACAAATGTGTCTTAGAACTTTAATGGTTTTTTAAACAGAATTTATTCTTAGCACATGGCTTTTTTATATAGCCACACCACAATTTGTACAGTTGCACATGGGTCTAAATGCACTCCCCTCTCCCCCGAGATTTTGCCTCAGAATAAGACAACAACTCTACAACAATATTTTAAATAAATGCAAGGAAAGGAAACTAACATGTGTCACATCTACCATCAAGGTCTATACATTTTGAGAATTAAATAATCTTGTGAGGTCCACAATGTCTACTCATTTATTCAGTTCAATACAAGCTTGTATGAGCTGCCTTAATGTGGAAGGGGGAGGTAGGGAAGGTGGGAAAAGGGTCTGTTTTCTTCTGCTTGCAACAAATATACATGTATATGTCCCCAGTCAGCATGGGCTGTCCAGCTGACTTTAGCCATCTCAAAAGTATTTGTTGCCAAGTGGTCCTTCTCAGGTACCCAAACCTGGCAGCCTTATTCAGGCCAGCGGGTTGTTCCATCAGCCAGCATCCTGGCTATTGTCCTCTCTTTGGTGGCAACCAGCACACACTCTTACCGGGATAATGTCTTCTTTTTTATTATCCTTTTCACCAAGTTGGGTTTTGTTTTGGGGTCTGTTATGGTCCAGACAGGTAGGAGCATGGGGAAAAGGGCAGAAGAAGGGGGGAAAGCAGGTGGGGGAATGAAACTGGTCTAGATCTCTAGAAGATTATATGGAGGAGGGAATGGGTGTGGAGGCACCCTGGTGGGGGTGGGGATGCAGGTGCGGGCTCTGAGTTTGTGCTTTCCCTGGCGGGCCTGCTGAGGCCGAGGCCGAGTTGGAGGATCGCATCTTAGTGTTGGGCAATTTGTGATCTTTCTTCCACTTCATCCTCCGGTTCTGAAACCAGATCTTGACCTGGCGCTCGGACAAGCAGAGCGTGTGGGCGATCTCGATGCGGCGCCGCCGGGTCAGGTAGCGGTTAAAGTGGAACTCCTTCTCCAGCTCCAAGACCTGCTGTCGGGTGTATGCGGTTCGAGAGCGCTTGGGCTCCCCTCCGTTATAACTGGGGTTGACTGAACGCCCATAACCCCGAAGGAGAAGGCCAAGGAGGAGGGAGTGGAAGAGAGGGAAAGGAGGAGGAGAGAGAAGGTGGGGTGGGGAAGAGCAATTGGACATCATCATTATATAATAACCTGACACCAAGTTCACGCAAGATACATAAAACGGCAAAGAAAATGTTTCACAGGCTATTGACAACGGGAAACACCCGAGAGCCATAAAGAATGGTGCTGGGCATTGGGGCTGAAGAAAAGCTTCAAAGACACATGGCCTGAAGCCTCTGCCAGGGCAATTAAATTTATGGGGGCTATAATTACTGCCCTAACAGTTTGGCGTCTCGTAAATCTCTCGATAAAGGGACCCCGGGTACAAAAGGGTTCTCACGTTAGGATCAGGCGGCTGGCTGGCGCGCACACACCCACATCCCACTGTAGCTCGGGCCAGATGGGGGCTCCCCTCCAGAGGCCCCCTTCCCCTCAGCCTCTTCTTCTGACCCTCGCCCCGACCCCCGAACCCCGGCCCGGCCCCAGCCCACCCTCCCGCGCCTCCCCAGCGGCGCCACGTACCGGCGCTGACATGGATCTTCTTCATCCAGGGGTACACCACAGGCTCTTTGCCCTTCAGACCCGGCGGGCTCTTGTCGGCCAGGAGCAGCGGGCACGCGGGGGCGCTGCCCCCTGCCGGGACGCCCGGGGTGGCTGGAGCCGCCTCGCAACGCCGCGGGGGTGCCGGGGGCGCCGCGCGATGCTGCGGGGGAGGCGGCGGCGGGGGCTGCCGCCCGGGCGGCAGGACGTGGCTCGCGTGCAGGCCGTGCACGGGACCCTTGGCTCGCGCCGGGGGCTGCTCGGGCTGTGGCTGCCGCCCCGGGCTGGCGCCACCGCGGTAGCCATAGGGGTAGGCGGCGTCGGCGGCACTGTGCGCGGGGTAGAGCGCGGCCGCAGGGTAGGAGGGCTCGCGGGCAGCCCGTGGCGCGTAGTAGGAGGCGGGGGGCTCGCGGCTGTTGCCCGCGTGGGGGAGCTGGGGCTGCTGCGCCGGCAGGTGCTGGGCCGCGGGCGCTGGAGGCTGCTGGTAGCTGGGGCCCCCGCCTGGGCCGCCGTCTCCGCCGCCCGGGCCGCTGTGCTGCGCGTACTCCTCAAAGGGAGGGAACTTGGGCTCGATGTAGTTGGAGTTTATCAAAAACGAGCTCATGGTCATTAATTTGTGAAGTGCAAAAATACTAATTTTTCTCGCGTTGTCGTTTTTCTGGGCTCGCCGAGGCCCCTCCCCCTCCTGCCTCGCTTCCCATCCCCCCTTTCCTCTGCTCCCTTCCCCTCCCCCGCTGTCAAGCGCCCACCCCTCCCCCTCCCGCCGCCGCCAACGCCACCAAAGTTCGCGCCGCTCCTCCCCACCCGCCCGCTCGCGCGCGCGCTCGTCTCGGTCCCGCGCGCGCCCCCGCCCAGTACCCACCACGTGACCAGCCCCTGCCAATGGGCGCGCCGCGCGCGCGGACCCGGATCAGGAAGCGCGCGGGTGGGTGATGGATGCCGCTGTCCGGCCCCCGGCGGAGGGAGGGAGCTGGAGCTTTGGTCCCCCCAACCCCCCAACTTTGAGTCCTGCTGGGAATCGGGGCCCGCCAGTGCTTCTGGTCCTCTTGGACGCCCAGGCCGGGCCCTTTTCGTGCCATACTCCTGGCGTAGGCCTCGGGGCAGCCGCGTGACAGCGGCCCAGCGCTGACCTCGGGCCCAGCCTAGCCTGGCCTGGCGTTTTCCAGGGTTCGAGGCCGGCGGGGGAAGGGAATGGCGTCGAGACCTTGGAGGTATCCTAGTTTTAATCCTGGCCCCGGAATAAAACGAATAAGGCCAACAGACCCATTTTTTTCACCAGCTGACCCTCTTCCCCACATCGTGCGCCAGATACACCCTGCTTTGAGAAGCCCGGCAGGAGCCGCAAAGGGTGGGTGGGTGAATAGCTGAGAGAAATCGGCCCGAGGATGTAAAGCAAGGCCATTCCAATATAACCGGATGGGCACTTTTCATTTTTTCTTCCTTTTAGAGACAGAATCTATTCGATTATTTCCTAAGAAAAATCAAAACCTTTCTAATAGCATCTCGTTTGATGGAGGTGTCGATGTGAGAGTTAAACACGCTTGCATTTACTAGGTGCGACTGTGAGAGAAAAGGTAGCCCAAGGGTGGGAATAGGTAGCAGCGACGCCTCCACAAAATCGAGCTTTGAAACCAACAACTTCCTATTTCAAAACAATCCCCAAACAAAAACAAGCTAAGGACGGAATAGGCACTGTGCCCAGTCTGATCTCTGACGGGTCTTTTCGCGCTAACAATTCTATATTTTGTCCTTTGGATGCTGCTTTCTCAGGCTGTATTTGAGGCTAAAGTTATATTTACAGGATAGTCTATAATTTCTGAATTGCTGAAAATTAGCATATTAACGATATCAGCAGCTCTGGAAAGTGGGGAGAGAGGACTGTTGCCTGCCATTTGGTAATTGAAATTTGATGGGTAAACTAATTACGCCATTATTAACAAATAAATTACATATTAATTCCACCTAATGTTGATCTTTGAAGTAAATACTGATGCTTTACTCATAGTAGTGTGTACTTTCCCTTTCATTTTCTGAGTAACAGACACACCTGGATCCTCTATACTTTTCAGCCTAGATGAAAGCAGAGCAAACTAGCATAGTCACCATGCTAAAAATACTTTCATATTGGCATGCAAAGCAAGGATTTTTCAGCTGGTGCACCTTAGTTGAATTTTCAAAGAGCAGTATAAACAGCCTTCTCACAACTGAGTCTGGACTGCAGACAAGCAAAGTTATAGCCTAAGCCTGGAGACACTTCAAAAGGAATGTCAATTCTATCTTCATTTATATCGCTTACTCATATGAGTTACTAAATGCTGGAATATATCCATTTGATGGATAGTCATTTAATGCTTAGCCACATAAAGCCTATTATATGGGACTAATCTTTAAACTAATTTAGGAAAAGAGGTTAAAAAAGGGATCATGTTAGCTTTCCAACTGGAATCACCCTGAAGTAGTACAAAGAGGCTTTCCACATTGGAAGTGTGTCTCTGAAGAGTGCCGTCCATCGACACGGGGCACCCTGAATTTTTTTTTAATGAAATCTGATCCACAGACAGAAATCAACGCTGAGTGTAATCTTTAGACATCCTCTCTAGAGTTGGGGGGAAATCTAGCCTGTGATACAGCTACCTAAACCAGTATTTCTCTACAGCAAGAAAAAATAATATATACATATTTTATATACTATTTTATATGAACAATATATACATACATAATGTAATTTACAAAACGTGGCTTTCTAAGCTTCAGGGGGAGAAAAAAACATGACAAGGAAATTTTGCCCTCCTCATGTCAGCCTTAAGTACTGGGGTCTTAACTACATCTGTTTAATATTATTTACAGACACTAAAACACAAAATTCATGTTGTTTAGCCTCAGAACCTTCTACCGAGTTTCTATTTTAAAGTATTAACGAGGCACAGGCACTGTTTTGTATATGGTTAACCTAAACGAGTTAACTGTGCCTGTGTTTCATGTGGTTCTATTACTTTAGGAAGATGGGCTTACACAGAATCCCCCAAGGCCTGTAACTTGTCTTTGTGGTTCCTATCATAAACACAAACGGAGCCAGGACCACCAAGTGTTATCTCACACACCGACATTTTGACATTTTACTGCAAGATTTATGGCTGTAATAAACAATCTCAGTACCTTTTCTGATCCTTCCACAATCTCTCTTTGCAAGCCATAGCATCATTCCATTGAATCAAATAATCTTTTGAAAAATGCTTAAAAAAAAAACAACCCCAAAACCTCTTGCCTTTACATAAGATCCAACACACCAAAGTAAAGCCAGGAAGAGACTAACTCAATTAATAAATAAGCTTAAGTTTACCAGCAGCATCTCGCCCGAGAAAAGATGGGATGCCCTGAAATCGAGCAGAGAGGGAGCGTGCTAATCTTCGCACACCAACTGGCTCCAGTCCCTAGCAGGGTGAAAGCGTTATCCTTTTCTTGGGAAACTGGTGAGCGCATTTGCTCATTTCCACGTGCAGAGATAACATATATTCCCAACAAAAGCTTTCTTAAAATCCCATTAAGTGAAATAACTTTTCATCATGTCCTCGAATCCCAGATGGAAAAGGAGAGCGAAGGGAGTCTAAGGGAGAGGGAGGGCGAGAGAGAGGCAGTGTTTGCAGCCTCGTTTGAATCTGATTTGAATCATTTTGAATATATTTGGAACAGCCTCCCCTCTTGAATGCAACCCTGTCCCAAGTTTCAAAGTGACCGAACAGTGACACCGTGCGCATTTTGTTTCTTATTAATCTTACACATTGACAGTCTTTGTTAAATCACAAGGCGCGCCCTTCACTAGCCGACATTTTCATATTTGTTAGACGCGCTGACCTGAAGTTCACCTCGGCCTTGGACTTTGCACTTCTAAAAGGTCTATACAGTGTCTTTTAGAGAGCAGGGTGCTTTGCCCAGGTCACTCCTTCTCAGGGAAAACCAAGGGGCAAAGCAAAGGAAATGTAAACGTTATGGAATGTATTGACTGTATTTGTCCTTTGTTCTTTAGAGCGAGAGAGTTCTCCAGACTGTTCTCTGTCTGAAGCAAGTCTCTGGAGCGCACACGGGAATAGCTGAATTTCAAAATGCCTGATGGTGGCATTTGAGGACTTCCCCAATACCTACACGAGGCATATGATTTTAGAGAAGCAATACTGTTTCAGCCATTCGGCCAAGGAGCAGTTTCCTTGTAGTAGTTTATAATAGTGCACACAACCCACACATAAGGATTGAAACGTGTATCTGGATTAAACATGAATTTTAACCTGAATTGTGTGAGAGGCCTAAAGATAAAAATCCTCCAAATAAAAAAGTAGGTACTCTAAAAGCAATAACTTCTGCAGGTACTTTTTTTTTCTTTTAACTTTAAAACTGGCTCAGGGGTGTCTATGCTTATTGAAGTTGATATGCTTCTAAGGTGTGGCACGCTTTTAACCAATAATACGATAACAAGGTTTTCTTGAAGAGACACATAATTGTCTTGGTGAGTAATAGAGGGGGTTTCAGTTTTCTTCATTTCACTAGCCCAGATGTGGTGAAGTGTTCATTGCCATAACAGCAATCACCACGGTTGTTTCCTTTCGTCTATTTTCATCTGGCACACCCCCATTTGGCTTCAAGCTCTTGGCCAGAGTGAAAACTTTACACATTGCACAGTAGAAGCAATCTGATTACTTCCACGAAGGCGGTGCTTAGGAAATATTTACTTTACCACTAAACGTACCTGGCACCAGCAAATCCAATCAACCAGAATATATTGGGATGATCTTAAATATCCCTGCAAGAGTCCACTTTCTGAGTAGTTGAATTAACTCATCTCTAAAGTTAAAAGGGAAAACGTAGGAAAAAAAATTCATTTTTCTCTTCTGTTTTTCTACTCTGATTACTTGAAGATCAATACATAGAAGAGGACAATAGAAAACAGAAAACAGATTCTAATGGCACCAACATTTACAGCTAACATAGGTGCATGAAAAATAAAATATTGTTTAGTTCTCCAGTTGCAACTCACACATGAGGCATGGTTCCAGTTGACTTCCTCAACACACTATTCCCTTTCTTGTCTACTCTCCCACCCTTCCTCCTGAGCTTGCTTCCCCTCTCCTTAGCTTTTATTCCAAATGTATTTTTAAAGAGTATTTTCTGGAGAAGAGAAGTTCCTCACGGTGGTCTTAACGAAATGGTCTGGCATATGTGGATTCCATTTTCCTGTTCAAATGGCATATTCTTTTCAGTTTAGTTATCCACTTACAGATTGTAGCATTTCTCTTACATTCGGTTTTGGGTTAACAACAAACATAATGAAAATTTTCCAACAACAGGAACATTTTCATGGTACCAATAAGCATTTTGTCCCTGGTGGAGTGTGGAAGAATCCTGCCCTTGCGGGAGCATTTCCACTTCCTTCCTTCCCTTCCCAGCTCTGAGAACTCTTTGCATTTAGTGGGTGGAGGTTGCAGAAAAACCATTCTGTGTTTGAAAATTGCAAAGAATACATTTTGTGAGAAGTGCCTGTGCCTGCCCTTGTTCTCACAAACTCGAGGGATCATTATATGTGTGAAAAAGAAAAAGAAACTGTCCAATCAAAATAACAATTTTCAACTAAAGGAAGTGTCCTGCCCGGTTCTCTTGCCTCTGAAGATATGATGAAACCTTGAAAACTTGCTACATTATTTCTTAAAGGTCCACTGATGAGTTTTGAGCTTCTTAATTTTGTGACAAACCCACAGACTCCTGGTTCTCCAACATCTAAGGTGTTGGTGTTTCAGTAATCTATGCCTATTTACCTGCTGCTATTCCCCCAGAATGGGAGCGATAATTCAAGATGAAATACAGCATGTATTACTCTTGAAAAGAGGAATTTTCTATCCTTTCCTCCGTAATTGAGGTCATTCAACCACTAGGGTTCACCTGGAGTCCATACCATGATACACGCGTCACTCCGAGCCATTTTATCTTTTGTGCTGATAGTCAAGATCGCAGCTCTAACATTGACATCAAACTCTGTCTGGGCAGATGACTAAGAGTGCTGTACAACATAAACTTTTGACCCTCAACTTTCTGACCCGCAGTTGCAACGCACTAGCCACAAAGATACACAAAGCTGTGCCTCTTCTTTCAGGGGGAAGGGGCCCCCCAGGATCTCAGGGACACCCTGCTTCTGCCACTGCCTTTTGGATTAAGAGGGTGAATTGGATATTCTTGGGTGTTTGTGACGGTATTTCCTGTCAAACCAGCCTCCTACCTCTTTTTGTCAGCACTTAAATAGGAGGGAGATTATTTTTAAAATCACTCATCATCACATTTACAGGGAAAATCTGGAATAGGAAGGGTGGAATCTCAAAAAAAAAAAGTGACAGAAAAAAGAAGACAGGGAGAAAGCAGGCAGTGGGAGTTGGAGACATTTTTTTTTTCTTTATTTAAAAATAAAGATGCAGCCCTAATTGTTGGGAGAGCTGGCCCAGGCAGGCGAGTTGACTGTGAACTTGTACTAAAGCGTGCTCTGCTGGCGATTCCTAGGGTGTGCAGATTTATCTTCTCTGCATTTACTTAACCCGGCAGTGAACTGCACGGGCGTCATTTGTTAGGCGATGACAGACTTCACCTCCAGCAAGGGCTGCTTCACAAAATCGCAATAATTACCCAATAACCTTCATAACAAATATTATTATTGAAAAGACCGGTTTGTGGGGAGGGGACCTGGTGGAAGAAGGACAGCTTTCTTTGTGAAAACCACCAAACAAAACAGACCTAGGCAGACCTTCCAGTTCTGGGGTTTACAATGGCCAGGACTGTGCTTCCCCTCTCCTATGTGGGTGGGAACCTCGGCTGACCCCCTCAGCCTCGTCTGGAAGCCCCGTTTATAGTTTTGTCATTGACTAGAAAGAAATTCTGCCTTAGAAGCCAAAGGGATGGAGCCCACAACATTCTGCACTCTCCATGGTGGGCAAACCTCAGACAGACTCCCGAGCTAAGGCAGGGGAAAGGCTTCGAAGGGCATCTTTTAAGCTAAAAGGATTGTTTTCCTCTTTAATAGCCCATCTTTCAGGATGTAATTTGCTCTCCCCTCACTAATTGCTTGGATATAATACTCTTCACATCTCAACAAACGAACATGACTCTATTTCTGGTAGAGAATTCTGTCCTGCTCTCCCAGAGCCGCCAACAATGAAGCAGGGGAAAGAGCAGGAGAAAAGGAATCTCAGCATAATGTTGTGAAATTAGACCATGGAAACCCTAACAAACCCCTAAGTAATTGTGACTAGAAGCTTCCTATTATATTTATAGTTCAGGAAATATTGTCTCTTCAGCTTGTAGAAACAAACGAGGCCCTGCACATACTGGACACCTTCTCCTTTTACAACATGAGGAGCACAGACAGACACTCCTGCCACCGGCTGAGGCTGGATGTCTTCATAAAGCCCTTAATGACAGAGATTTTTTTCTAAGTAAGTTCCTTTGCAAAAACACCACCAAAGAATGCACAAGAAGAAATAACTTATCTACAAAATGAGCAGATAACCAGCCATCCTCTTTACTATGCTTCCTATGAAAATAGGAAGAAAAAAATGTCTCCAATAACGCTCACATAGGTCTGACTGGATGCTGTATTTTTAAAAAGTCATTTAACTCCTTGTGAGTTAACCTGCTCTCTTAGGAACTCTGAACTTTCATGAAGATTACAACAGACAGAAATAAGCAAGCTGATAATATATATAGCCTGTATTTTTTTTTTTTTTTTTTTAGTTCATGGAAAAGATTCTCTACATTGGGTAATGCTGGATATCGGTCCAACAGCCTTTCTGCCCATTCCCACACCCAGGGTGGGATGTGGCCACGGACGTGGTGTGGACGCTTCCTCCGGGCAAGTTACTCAAGTGAACCTGCCAGAAGCCCTATCGCTCTTTTTTTCCCTGCTACTAATTTTAGTCACCAAGAAATCACTAAAGCAAGATCACCAAACGAGTAACTAAAATAAAACCTTAACCCAATATTTTCCAGTAAAGAACTCAAAAGTCAGAGCAGCAAAACAGACTCCAGAATTCTCACAGACACACAAAATGACAAAAGAGAACCCAAATAGAGTTTATATTCTGGTTCCCACTAAGATGCGGACACATCTTCCTGAGTGCTGAAATATCAGTACTTTAATAGGTCACGCAGGATGACTTCAGGGATTTGCCTTGCCACTATTTCAGAGAAGTGGGACTTGTGGGAGGGTTTTGATTTTTCAAAAAACTTCCCAGGTTTGTTTTTTGGACCTCTGACTTTGGGGACAACTGTTGGACCTATGCTGAGTTTAAGTGGCCTCTGCACAATAAAGTTTGTTGAAATTCCAAAACTATACCTTAATTTTTTTTTTTTTCACTTTAAGCACTCAGTAAATATCTTTACCAATGAGCACTTGCAGAATACTATCTAGCTCCTAAGGAGAAAAGCATTTGGAGACAGAAGGTCCTATTTTTTTTTATTTCATTTCTGAGCTGGAGAATTTGGTCTAATTCTTCAGAGGGAGTGGTGGGAAATCTGCTAGGTCCCTTGTGGGTACCCATCCAGAAAAAGACCCCTGGACAGGCCACAGCATCCCCAGTCACTTTGCCACTGAAGAATGTGAGGGTTTGGGGCCAGAGGGGGTGGTGGCTGAGGCCAAGTTGGAATTGTACCCAGGAAAAATTTATTTCACCTTACTTCACTGTAGGTGCAATATTGGGAACTGTTTTGGAAATCATAGATTATGTAAATTTCCTGGGATCAAACAGAAAGAGCAGCTAACAAAAGAAAGGCGGAAATCTCCTACTGACAAACGACCAATTTCTTCCCTAAACTATCCTTTATGACGTGTCAGGAAAAACAACCTAATGGCTCTGGGGACTTTTAAGTTGGGCATTGAAGACACCTCGACTTCCCCCCAAACTTTAGGGCACAGTTTGGAAGACAGAATTTGCCTGTATGTTGAGGGGGAGTAAATGTCTCTAATCTTTAGTGTTACCTAAGGGGATCCCTAAGTTACCTTTTGAGCGTCCTGTGCCTGCAGGTCTTAATTCTACAAAGGAGGAGAGGAAAAGGAAAGAAGAGAGGGAGAAGAAAGGGAAGGCGGAAGAAAAGAAAGCGCTTTAACTCCTTTCATTTAGCCTGGGGATTCAAAGACTAAAGTTAAATCCGGCCATAAAGTTTATTGCTTCAGACTCACAGGCGGGTGAGAACAGTCCCACCGAAATAAAAAGAACGTGCAGGCAAACAAGGTTCAGGGCCTGGTCCCGGGTGCGGGGGGAGGGGATGGTGAGCCCTCCCCCCAGGTGGGGACCCGCAGTCCCCACAGTCCTGGGCTCGGCCTGGCAACCCAGGGGCCCAGCCTGGAGGTGCGGCCCGCGCCTCGCCGGCCTCTGCCACCCTCCGGCTCTCTCACGAGCCAGCCTGAAACTCGGCCCCGAAGGCAGCCGTCTCAATTCAGTGCTGCCAAATGACCCCGGCCCGCGAAGACATATTGCCACAGCCCCGTAAGGAATCCCGCCAGAGTCCGCCTCGGCCCTGCCTGGGCCTTTCTTTCAAACTCCAAGCACTCCTCAGCGCAGCGCGGCCCTCGGCGCCCGCGGCCGGCGCCCCACAGTCTCCCAGCCCCCACCCTAGGGCTCCGCTACCCCTCGACGAGCCAGCCGAGCCAGCCCCGCCAGCCCCGGAATGGGGGGCGGCCTTGCCAAGTCTCCGCACACAGGCCCATTCGAACACAAAAATCATCTTTTGCACGCCGGCGAGAGCAGCGGAAGTCATTAACATTCGCGGTTGTGCAGCAATTAAAGTTAGGCCTGGGGACGCGGCGGCCACAGGCGCTTTTCACCGGGGTGCCTCCGCAGAGCTGGCTCCTGGCGCTGCTAATGTGGGCAGAGGAAAAGTTGGCTCTGCCCTTTTGAATTCAGAGGCAACCTCAGAGTTATTGAACCAGAGAGAGAGAGAGAGAGAGAGAGAGAGAGATGGAGGAAGAAAGTTTTCAGAGTACAAATAAACTTGAAAGCGCTCAGGAGGCGAGCTTACCTTAACTCGGAGGGAGCCATTTTTCAGAGAGTTTTGAGAACTTGTGGTTTGGACACTTCTGGACCTAAAATTGACAATTTGAATGACCAGGCGGCACACGTAGCCTGCAAAAGAGTCAAATGGAGTCCAGCGTCAGTGAGATTATATGTTATGTGGTATATAATGTTGGATGTCAACTCCCCAAAACCATAAAACTTACTTTAATGGCCCCACGTGACGTTTTATAGCCAGTGAGCCGATCTGTCTGTGCTATGGATGATTTTACGATCTAATTCATAGACAAAACCCTATTCATTTGGCACCCAAATGTCATATAGCCGGAACTGGGGCTTATAAAGTTTACTGTTTTATAACTTTTAAAAGGAAAGACGGCATCAGTGTAAGCAGTCGGTAAATGTGCAAATCTCTAGTTGCGCTTTAGCTGCTCTGAGGAGTTTCCCAATCGAGCTAGGATGGGGTAAGTACCTTCCATTTGTAGCAAATTAATTGTAGCAAAAGAAGCCAACTGGGCTCAGGGTGAGGAATGGGAAGGGGTGCCTGGGTGGGTTAGGGGAAGAGGGTTTGGGAGCCACAACCTGGCGCAGCAGCCTCTTCAGCAAGTGGAGGCCTAGGATGACCTTAGGAAAGAGGCAGCATCTGTGTGGGCCCTGAGGGCTGCTAACAAAGCCCTGTGCTTTTGCTCCTTTCTCTCTCTTCCTCTTTTTTTTTTTTTGTACCCAGCAAGTTATCTTGGTTTCCTCAGAGATGGGCAGGTTGGACTCAGGCTTTGGAACCACCTACAGCTTTTCCACCTTCTGCCCTGAACTCTGATGGGTCAGAGTTAGGGAGGTCGTGGGTCAGGGTGTTGGTCTGAGGTCTCCTTGCACAGGCAGGCTGCTCAGGTAGCCTCAGACTCACTGCCTTCCAGCACTGGACAGACAGAAGAGCAGAAAGAGCCGCTTGCTATTTTGGCACAAACCAGACCAAGAGAACTTACAATAGAAAGTTTATTTTTTTGTTTCCAGTCAGTATTTTTTCCTTAAAAACAAATACAAAAAAAAAAAAAAAAAAAAAAAAAAAGCTGATCACAGTTTGCTTAAACAGCCAGACTCGGACAATATTTGTAACTTTGTTCACAAAAACATACATCACTGAAGCTGCGCTTATGAGAGCCACTTCCAGAGTTCGTGCAAAGGGTCCTACAAAGGCACGCAGGGACACACCGCTCGGAGTCACAGTTTTCGTCACAGAGCCACTAGTCACTACACGTCAAACAAGTTAAGTTGTGTCTCATCAAGTCACCTCTACAACAGCATTAATTACACAAGGAATATAGGTAGTTTGAATAAAAATATCTTTAACAGCTTGGAGCTATTGAGACAGGAACACTTCCACTCACATGCACAGTTAAACAACTGGAGTGCAACACACAACATTGGCACTAAACGAGGTTGAAGGGGGAGATTTTTGTGTGTTTTTTTCTCTTTTTTGTTATAGTTACTTCAAGTAACACAGCTTGCTTCATATAAATAAGTTAAAACATCTATTTTTTTTTTTTTCAAGACAAAGCCATTCAGGACAAAGAGATGAACAGAAAGCAGATCTACTTATACAGGCGCTATAATGGCAATAAACAGGCTCATGATTAAAAGATGAATTAGGGCAACGAGAACAGGGCTTCTTCACAGAAGGAACACAAGGGAGTTTCAGAAAGTCACCTTAGTACTGACACTACGCGGGATCCGCTAATACTGCTCAGTACTTTAAACGCTCAAATACTCAGGGGCGGAAGGCCCCTCCCGCCGCCGCCATGCTCATGCTTTTCAGCTTATTATCTTTTTTCCACTTCATTCTCCGGTTTTGGAACCAGATTTTAATTTGTCTCTCGGAGAGGCAAAGAGCATGTGCTATTTCAATCCTTCTTCGGCGGGTCAGGTAGCGGTTGAAGTGGAACTCCTTCTCCAGCTCCAGGGTCTGGTAGCGCGTGTAGGCCGTCCGGGCCCTTTTGCCTTCCGGGCCGCCTATGTTGTCTGCAACAGAAAAGTCGGCGATTTAGCCACCAACTCCTCAGTCCCTGGTTACCCAAGTCGAGCTAGGGTCCTGAGCAGGGAACAGGGGAGAAAAGCTCAACAAGTCCTCTCTCCTCGCCCGCCCACCCCTCCAGAATTTCCTTCCCTCTTCCTTTCTAGAGAGAAAACAATACAATTTGGACTCTGGGAACAATCGGCCCATCTGAGGCTGGAGCCGCGCGTCCCGGAGGATCGCCCGGCTTTCCTTCATCCCTCTCCTGCCCTCTGGCCCTGCCCCTGGCGTCCTGAGGCGGGGCACAGCCCTCCCAGGCAGCCCACCTCTCAGAAACCCACGGAAGCAAGGCCCTTTCCTGAGCGCCCAAGTGGCCTCCAGGTCACCCTCCCTTAAAGTTCCAGCCCCGCGAGCCGCCTTCTGTTCCAGCCTGCACGCTTGGGGCGCCTGCTTTCTTTTTCTTCCCTTTCCTGCTGTCCCTTCTGCTCCCAAACTTCAGAATCCCGCCGGCTCTCTCCTCGATTATTCCCCCCCCAAGCCCCTTTTCGGGGACTCTAATTAGTAACGCTGTTTCCCCAGCGTAGCCCTCCTCATAAATTATCCGCCCTGACAAGCCCGATTCACGGCCCCTACTGCCATCCTCTACCTCTCTGCGCCCTGCTCGGCTGGCCTGACCCGGGAGCGCGTTCCGAGGCGCTGGGGTTCGATATGGGATTTTTCCTTTTCCCCCGGTTTCAACATCTAAACTTGCCTGGCCAGCGGCCCTTCTCCTCCCCCCTCCTCCCATTTGCGAGCGTTGGGCACTGCAGACACGAGAAGGTGAAAGGAGGAAGGCAGGGGAAGGAGAACGGCGGGGAGAGACTCCACAGGGCTGGGAGAGGCGAGACCAGGAGAGAGATGGGGAGAGAGGGCGGTAAAGAAGAGAAGGGGGACCGAGAGCCGTGCCCCCCGCAGCCGCGTGGATTTAGAGAAAGGCTGGCTTTACCATGACTTATGTGCAGCTTGCGCATCCAGGGGTAGATCTGGGGTTGGGCGGGCGGCGCCGAGCTCGGCTCGCTCTGCGCGCTCGCCTGCTCGCTGCTGGCGGGGGCGTCCTCCTCGGCTCCGGACGCCGTGCCAACCCCCTCTCTGCTGCTGATGTGGGTGCTGCCGGCGTTGGCCGAGGCGCCGCTGGAGTTGCCCAGGGAGTTTTTCCCGCCGTGGTGGCTGTCGCTGCCGGGCGAGGGGGCCACGGCGGAGCAGGGCAGCGGGTCGGGCGGAGGCGAGTGCGTGGACGTGGCCGGCTGGCTGTACCTGGGCTCGGCAGGCGCCGCGCTGGCGCCGGCCGCGTAGCTGCGGGCGCGCTCCCCGGAGCCAAAGTGGCCGGAGCCTGAGCGGCCGACGCTGAGATCCATGCCATTGTAGCCGTAGCCGTACCTGCCGGAGTGCATGCTCGCCGAGTCCCTGAATTGCTCGCTCACGGAACTATGATCTCCATAATTATGCAACTGGTAGTCCGGGCCATTTGGATAGCGACCGCAAAATGAGTTTACAAAATAAGAGCTCATTTGTTTTTTGATATGTGTGCTTGATTTGTGGCTCGCGGTCGTTTGTGCGTCTATAGCACCCTTGCACAATTTATGATGAATTATGGAAATGACTGGGACATGTACTTGGTTCCCTCCTACGTAGGCACCCAAATATGGGGTACGACTTCGAATCACGTGCTTTTGTTGTCCAGTCGTAAATCCTGCCTGATGACCTCTAGAGGTAAACTCGTGCACTAATGGGGGAGTTGGGTGGAGGCGAGAGGGGTGGCGCGCGCGCCCTAGGCGCGTGCCCGCCACCCGCCGCCGCCGTTCAGTCGGACTCGAGCGCCACCCGCTGGAGGCAGGGCGCATCGCTCCGCTTCCGACCCAGGGCTGCAAGGGCCGGGGTCGAATTGAGGTTACAGCCCATTATGGCAAAATTATTGCATTTCCCTCGCAGTTCCATTAGGATGTACCAATTGTGAGGCCGTCAGCTGCCGATCGCGCGCCCGGCGAGGATGCAGAGGATTGGGGGGAGATGGTGACTTGGATTTTATTTACAACAACTTTATTTCCCCGCTGTGCAGCCCCTCTTATTTTTGTGTCGAGGTTGGGGTCGGTTCTGCCCGTCGTGCCGGCAGCTCTGAAATTTGAAAATACAGATATCACCTTCGGGGAAGGGGGGAGGCCGTTTAGCCAATTGGAGAAATAAATCCTGCCCGCAGCAGCAGCTACAATTACGGCTCTGTTTTTCTGTGAGTGCATGAGGGACAGTGTCCCTGCCGCTCTTAAATGACAGGCGTCTATTAAAGATAGCTTTTGTGTAGTGTTTCTCCGAGGCGAGGTCAAATTCCATACACTTTTATAACCGGAGTCGATTTTTCTTTCGTGTAAATATGGTTTTCGTGTCATTAGTTCGCTATTTGATTTGCTTTAAGTATCCAATCTGGAGAATCTTCACCACCAGGTCCCTTTCCTCGAGGCAGCCGGGCCCCAAGTCGAAGGGTTCTCCGTGAACCCAGCGAGTGGGCCCAGACTCCCCGCAGCCACAGAAGCTGCTTGGAGCCTGAGGATCCTTGGGCCGAATTATTAGGGTCTTGCTTAGACCTCCAGGAGCAAAATGAGGGTGCTAATGGAAGCATTTCGTGGCAGTGCCTAGTATCTTCGTAGTTATTTTCCTGGGTCCTGAAAGACGAAAGTAAATCACAAATAAAGCCGAAAGGCATGAGGGGTACTTCCCGCTGGAGGCTGAGCGTTCCAGGCACCCCTGGCACATTTGGAAACCAGGACTCTTGCCGTTCCCATGGCCCTGAGCCCCCTCCTTAGGTCCTGAAAGCTACTCTGGTAGCAGCGCAGGCATTATCGGAGGCGGGGATCCGGGATCCGGGATCCGGAGCTGGAGTCTTCGGGAGCCCAGTCTCTCCGGGGGCTATGAAGTTCCACCCGCGCCCAGGTTGGGTCGGCTCGGCTCAGGCTGCTTCTCTTCCACGGACGGTTGCGTGCGGGGCCGAGAGACTGGGCTGTCTCAGGGCCCCCTTTGTTCCTCACGCTTCTTCCTGTCTAGGAGCGGCCTGGGATGTCACCGCAGTGCTGGGGCCCCAGCCTTTAGGCCCCCTCTTTCCAGTGGCCTGAGTCGATTTGGTGGTGACGTCCGGGACTTGGTGGCGAGGGAAAGGGGCGAAAACGCCCAGACACCAAAAGGGGCTCGACCCAGGTTCTTTCCTCTCCAGCACCCCCGCGTCCCGAGCTCAGGCGCACGCAAAGGCGCTAGCACAAGAGCCGGGGACGAATTCGGGGCGCGCCCTGGGATCCGGAGCCGGCTAGGGCAGCCTTGGAGAGCGGGACTGTATGTGCAGTGCGCCCCGCTCCACCGCTGGGATTGGCTGTGTGTAGGATTTTTTTTTTTTTTTTTTTTTTTGGTAAGAAATAAATGCTCAGGCGTTTGCAAAGCTCCCGGCTCCCCTGAAGCTGCAGAGGCCCCCCGGATGGGAGCAGGCGGGGGAGAAAAGTTGGGGAGCAGGCGAAGGCAAGGGGGCAAAGCCGAGGGAGGTTGCGGCGCTGGCCTGGTCCCTGCCCAGGCGTCTACTCGCCCGCCTTTGCCTCAGCCTCCTCCCCGCTGGGCTGTGTGGAATTGATGAGTTTATTTTCCTTTTTCCACTTCATGCGGCGGTTCTGGAACCAGATCTTGATCTGGCGCTCGGTGAGGCAGAGCGCGTTGGCGATCTCGATGCGGCGGCGCCGCGTCAGGTAGCGGTTGAAGTGGAACTCCTTCTCCAGCTCCAGCGTCTGGTAGCGCGTGTAGGTCTGGCGGCCTCGGCGCCCGTGACTCCCATACACAGCACCTGCGGGTAGAAATGGCCGGGCGCCGGTGAGCCAGGATCCCGGCAGCCGAACCAGTCAGACCCGCGCCCGGCTCCCCTGGCCTCTAAACTGGAAAACCACCCGCCTCCACTCCAGCCTCTTTCGCTATGTCTAAGGCCAAAAGCCGGCAGGATGGGAGAAGATTATTTCATACCAAGCGAGATGTTTTCCACCTAAAACAACTTGGAGTGAGAAGTTACTGTTTTTGAAAAATCTGCTCTGTAAGAAAACCATTACAAGCAAAAGAATAGAATGAGCATTCTTAATTCGGGGTACCTGAGTCGTGTTTTTGTGGGAGTGTAGGGTGTGTGTCTGGAAGTGATGGGTGTGGAAGCCTGTGAGTAGGCTGGACACTCGGAATTCACACACGGATCTCTGTGAAGGTGTTACTGTGGCCAGACATGACAGGACTCAACATGGTTTTCTTTTTTCTTTTAAAGATGAAAAATGGTCAGCCCTCTCAAATCTTTGCAAACTCCCCCCCCCAAAATTGTATGGTCCTTCTGAGAAAAGCAGAGCTCCCTTGAAAAAACAAGTGGATCTTAAAGCAAAACACTATCAGTTTAAAAATCTGCATTAGGTTCTGCCCTGCTCCAAGGATTCTCTGTCGAATTTTTGGAAACCAGAGGCAAAGGGATGGAGCTATGGGCCATCTGGGGTCTCTGGAAATGTAGGACTGTGATGGGCTATCTGTTCTGGTGCCAAAGGAGCCCATGAGTGGGGGGCTCCCCCCAAGCTGGGTGTGTGAGACTCAGGCAGGGCCTCAAAAGGAGGCAGAAGTTGGCTAAGAGTGAGCAGTTGAGTGGAAGGGGGAGGAGGGAAGGGAGGAGAAAGAAAAAATCCTGAGGCTGGGGATGTGGCCCTCCAAGGCTTTAGGGAGACACTAGGAGAGGCCAAATGAGAGCCTCTATCTATATAGGTTTCTGAAAGGCAGAAAGGAGAGGGGTTGGGGAGTAAAGGGGAGTTACCAGTGATGGTTGCAGAAGGCCATCTCTGCTTGGGGATCTGAGCAGAGTGTTACCAGGGGGAAGTGTGGGGAGGCACTCCCTCCCATCCAGCCTAGCTGTGTGTTCAGGTTGCCCCTGTCACAGAGGCTCACATAGAGTGGTAGTGACCCCTCTCGATCCCCTAAGGTGTCACCTTACATGGATACTAGTGCCTTCACTCTGCCACAGCTTGATTGCCTCACTGGGAATGGGCTGGTTTTTGTTTTTGTTTTTTAATCTCTTAAAAAAGCCAAAGAAACTTTGTTCATTCTCTCCTCCTTGCTTTCTATTTCCTCTTTCTACTTTCTCTGTCTCCTCCTTCCTTCCTCCTTTCCCTGCCCCTTTCCCCCTCTCCCCCTACTCTCTTGGGGGGGCTGCAGGGAAATGCCTTACCCGCGCAGGAGTTCATCCGCTGCATCCAGGGGTAAACAGGGCTCGTGTACTTCCGGTCGGTGCCTTCGTCATGGAGGGCTTTGCCCGGCACGCTGCTGCTGTCGGGTTTGTACTGCTGCTCGGGAGAAAAGTGCAGGTAGTCCCCGGGGCCCCTCTGCTTGCCACTGCCCGAGGGCGAGGCGCCACTGAGGTCCTTATCAGAATAGAAACACGAGGCCCCGTACTCGTAGGACGCCCGGTTGCAGGCCAGGACCGAGTTGGACTGTTGGTAGAAACAAGGTGAGGTGTACGTCTTGTCCGGGAGGCTCGACGCCCCGTACGAGGCCGGGAAGGGCCTCAGCGCGTCATAGCCGGCCGGGTAGAGGGGCAGCTGACCCAAGAAGGAGTCCTGGCCGCTGGGCAGGCTCCCGGGGAAAGTGGGATTCACAAAATAGGAACTCATTTGCGCGCCCCTCTGCAGGACTGTGATTTGTTGTGTATTAGTACATCTGGCTATAACTATTAGTAGTCATCGAACTGGTTTGTTTCTGGATGGCCGAACGCCAAAAGCGACAGCCGCAAATCGCACCAGCTGACGCGGCGGCGGCCAATGGGAGCGAGCGCCGGAGCCCGCTCCCCGGGGACCGCGGCGACCGAGGCAGCAAAGTTACAAACAGCCCCCAGCCCGCCCGCCCGCCGCCCGCCCGGCAGATTAATGGGCGCGCACAGCCAGCCGGCCCGGCTCTCCTCCCGAACGCCAGCGGCGGGCACGACCCGGGTAGGGGCGTGCGAATCAGGCCGGGGTAGGGGCACTAGAGTCCGGGCCGCCGCAAAGGGCCCGCCAGGCCCGCTCCTTCCTCCTCCCCTTTTTGCCTGGTCGGATTTTGCTGGGTTTTCTTTCCAAACAGGAAACCTGACAGCCCCGCGCCCGGAGGGGCGGTGACAACGAAGGCTTTTCTCCCCGTCGGCCTGCCCTGAGTTTGCCCCTCCCTCTGCACTCCCCTACCGGTGGGTGCGGGTTCCAGAGCTGGAGAAGGGGGTCCGAGAACCCAGGCCTTCATGCCCTGCTCCTCACTCCTGCACCTTAGGAATCGGTGCATCCCTTCCTGCTCTCCTTCCCCACCTCCAGCCAGGGCCTGGGCCTCGCTGCCGCGGAAGGCTCACCTCGAGCTGACCAGGATGCGGCCAAACGTCTTCCCCCGCCGGCCCCATCCTCCCACATACAACACGTCTCCTTTGAGTCCCGACGGACTCCCCCCTCCAATGGCCAGCGACTTCGTGGCCTCTAAGCACCCCACAAGCTGTGCGTCCCCGTCCCACCTTTGAACCCAGGAACGGAGAGGCCAGAAACCACTGGTTTCAACAAGAAAGGGACCTACAGAGGAGTGGCCTTGAGACCGAGCTCCGAAGCCGGCCGTGGGACCTGCTCCCCTCGCCCAGCACTTGGGACTCGCCCTCCCGACACCCGGACTGCTCAGAGCTGAGACAGATCCAGATGTGGAATCTCTGTCCTCATTCCGGAGGCCCAGCGACCCAAGGTCCCTGCCAAGCCAGGGAGAGAGGGCAGCTGGGATGTCCCAAGGCTGTGAGATCATTGGTGTGCTTGGTTTGCGGGGCACCCCACAGCCCGCACTTTCCTGGGGTGTACCCTCTTCCATGCCTTTCCTGGGACTTTGGGGGCCTGCCACCTGCAGTTGCTCTAAAACCGGCAATAGCTGCTTCACCAGCTCTAGGAAACGTCTGCATTGCTTTTCACCCTGGTCCCAGGCCTGGCCTTCCCCAGACAGGACGTGAAAAGCATGTCCTGGGTTGCTTTCCCTTGCTTGATAGGTGTGCCTTCGAGATAGCTGACTTTTACAGCACATGGATCAATCTCATTTTGTAAAATGTGATATCTTCCCAATGGCATTTTTACAACTGTATTTGTTGGGCTTGTAAAACCCTTGAATTAGCTTTAAAATCCTCAGTTCTGCGGAGGCTGAAGAAAGACTATTTATACAATTTGGTTGAGTTTCCAGAGGATGTTTGCAAGATCTGTAAAACTCTGGTGAATGCAGGCTCATGGGGTTCAGGACTTGGGGGGGGTGGCTATGCCCTCCTAGGAATCTGCCAATGACTTCCTTAACCTCTTCCTTGCTTTTTGATTTTTTTTTCCCCCTGCCCTCACTTCCCTCAAAGGGGGAAAACTGGGAAAGGACTGGGCTACGGGTAGCCTCCACAGAACCTAGCGAGCACCCTTGAAAGTGGCTTCTCCCCACGCGATGGGGGCTGCACCCAGAAGCTTTCTGCCTGTGCCCCAACCAATCCAAGCTGGGAAAGTTTCTCCCTTGCATATATAAAGAAGGACCTGGCAGGAGAGGATAGAATGTAACATTTCCCTCGAATTTCCTCAGAGAATGGACATGATAGCTGAAAATGAAAACTCAAGTTAAAAATTCTAAAGGGAACTATTTTTTAAAAGCTATGTCCAAAGAAAATCATGTTTGAGTTATTGTTTCTTAAACAAGACCATCAGAAGACAGTGATTTCAAACAAATTATTATTGTGTAAGACAAAAATAACTGTTGGGAGATGTTGATAAATGTTTACATTTATAATTTCTGTGTCATACCTCCAGGTCTCACACAGTATTGGGACTGATGGCAGTTTATACTACTATTGTTTTTATTTGTTATGTTTTGACTTGGATTCTTGATCTAATAATTACCCCCAGACAATGACAGAATTTGATTTCTCAGCTAAGAGCCAAAAAACATTGTATTTCTAGCTTCTACAGGCACTGAGATAGAAAAACATAAATTGAAATCTCTACGTGTTAGCCAAGTCTGGTACATCTTATGTTGGCAATGGCCCAATTTATTTCTCCAACCAGCATTAGGTGCCTATATATATATGGAGAGAGAGAGAGAAACAGAGTGAGAGAGAGACACACACACACTCAGGCAAGAATAGGAGCCCCAGACGCTGGAGGGAGCCTCTCCTGGGATAGTGAGAATGGCTACCAGGACTCTCTCTTCTAGGTCAAAGCCACAGAGAAAGTCCACTTACCTTTCAGCCGCTCTTCAAAGGGGACTGGATGGCGTGCAGGGCCCCACAGTCTGCCCTTTCCCTGGGCTGCCACCTCGACCTCCGCCAGCCTGAAGGGCGGCCTGCCGGGGGGGGGGGGGGGGACCTTGAGGGCCACCCGGGCCGCCTCGATCTGTAGCCCAGGCCATAGCATACAGGTGCGGCCTCTGCCTGTCACAGGCCCTCGCCTGACGCCAAAGCCCGCCTTTCTTGCCATAGTCAATCCTCCTCAAGGCCAGCCAGGCCTGCAGGCCTCGGGACCAGGAGTGGTCTCTCCGATTTCGAAATCCCGAAGCGGGCGCCTTCCCCGCACCAGCGTGCGCCCCGGGGGCGCCTTGGGTCGCGCAGTTTGGACAGAAGCAGCCATGACGTGCCAGGCCGCCTGTGCAACCAGTCTCCATGGCGCTGGGGGTGGGGGGAGGACCCGAGTCTAGTCGGGCGTCCAGCTCTTGTCAGGGGTGGCCAAGGCAGGGGAGGCTCCCGACAGGCCCTGGGAGGCCGCCCCTCGGGTCCTCCCTTGCCCGGCTCTCCTCGGCCTGCTTGGGAATCTCTGAGGGGCCCGCGCAGCGGTCGCGCCAGGCTGCACGACGCGGGGCTGCGGCTGGCGTCGGTCCCGGCGACGGCCACAGCGTGGCAGCAGCGAGCGCCCGGCGCGGTCGCAATAAATAATCTGCCCGCGGCAGCCGCAGTCAGGCAGCCCGCGGCCCTACGACGCAAATGCGCCGCTTTATCCGCCCTGAGCGCACCCACAGCGCGCGTGGCCGTCCCAAACATCCACAGCCCCTTCTTAATTTTCGAATGCATTCCAAAGTATTATCTTAAGGTGGGAAAACAACAACCAAAGCCACAAAACAAACAAAAAGAACTCGAGCCCAGAACCTCAGGATCGTTTCTGGTCGCAGTCCCAGGAAGCTCCTGGGGCAAATCTGGCCGAGGCGCACCCAGTCTGTGCCACCGCGCCACATAAAGCCGACGCCCCCGGCACCCTCCGTGCCTCCTCCCCGGCGGCTCCACAGTCCTCTCCCCGCTCGCGGAAAGTGGGGCGTGCGGTCGCCAGCCGGCTGCGCCGAGGTGGGTGGGGGGGTCCCCCTATCGCCCAGACTCGGTTTGCGTCCTTCCTTCAACCTTAGCTGCGGCCCCTGACACACTCAATAACACCACTACATTCTCTGCACCGAAACTTCCCGCCAAGCAACACCCAGTCAATTAACCCCATCCTCTCCTCCAACACAGAGTACCACCCACGCACCTAGTCCTCCCCGCGCTTCAGACCACCTCTGTCATCGGAAAACCGCGTGAAGGGAAGCAGGCAATCAGCAGAGGAACCTGGCTGAATTAGTAAGTTTTTGTTTGTTTTTTCCTCATTCTACCTTTCTCTCCAGAAACCGATGCCCTCGGAACAGAAGGTGCTGTGTTGATACTAATAAAACGCATGTCAATTAATTCACTCTGCCCTCACCTCTTCCCACCTCCCCAGGTCAGGAACTGTCTCCAGGTGTTGGGGAATTCAGTCGAGCCAATTGGGTCATGAATGGAAAAAAAAAAAAAAAAAAAAATCCAAACCGGAGAGGCTGGTTGGGAACGCTGAGTGCAGGGCCACTTCTTTTGGGGCTCGGCAAGGTCGCTGGGGAAGAGGAGAGAGAAGACCACAGTGCTCCTGCCCCATGCCAGGACGCTGTGCCACGGAAGGAAGGCTGGCATTTACTGCCATGGTGAGCCAGGGAGAGGAGAGAGAAAGGGAGTGTGTGTGTGTGTGTGTGCGCGCGCGCGCGTGTGCACGCGCGTGGGATGGGGGCAAGTGTGAACGGTGAGTGTGGGCGAGGGTGAGTATGCCCCTCTTCAAAGCCGCCCTGGGTGCCCTCTCCCACCGCCGCTGGCGCCGGCTGCCATCTCACCACCTTTGCTCCTGTCTCCCCACATGTCTCACCTTCAGATGGCGGCTCCCAGAAGCTCCTGCCCCTCTGACAGCTGTCGCTTGGGCAGCCGGGGAGACGAATCGCCCTCCTTCCTGGTGCCAGAGGACGCAGGAAATTAGCCAGGTTGCGAGTTGCAAAGCGGCCGCCGCGGCGCCGGGAACTGGACGCGCCCCACCTCCAGCGGGAGCGGCCGGGTCGGGCCGGGCCAGGGCCTCGTCTCGCTCGCCATCGCCGGACAAAGCGCAGCCAAGCCCGGCTGGAAGGCAGAGCTCCGAAGCAGGCAGGACGGAGCGGAGCAAAAGAATGCGGCTCTATTCTCGCAAGGGAAATTATAAAAAAGTTCATGTTCACGGTTCCCATCCACATGACCGACAGCGGCCAATGGAAGGGCCGAACAACTCATAAAGTTGTATTGCAAAGTTGTAAATTTTCATAAACAACAACGGATTTATGACCCTTTCCCCATCACTAAGAGGAGGCAGCTCTTACACCGGCGCCATCTTACCACCGAGGCCGCCCCGACTTGGGGCCGCAGGTTTAACAAACCCAGTTGGGCTGGGTTTTATTAAAAGAGCAACAAGAAGCGGGCCCAGCCTAGGCAGGAGACTGGAGTCGAGGTCTTCGCCTGCCGAGCTCAGGCTATTCTGCGCTGTCCCCATCGCCCCTCACCCCTACCCAGACCCTCCACCTTCCCCGCACCCGGACGCCCCCGCTAAGGCTCGGCAGCCCGGGTCTGCGGGTCCCCTGCCCCTTCCCATATCCCTCATTTGCAGTGCTGTGCCTGGGCCCCCTTGCTTTGCCTGAATGCAGGGTGGGAGGGGGGCTGCGTCAGAGGTCCTGAATCCCACCTCCTAGCATGGGGCCGTGTTCAGGACTCATGGAAAATTCGGGATCATTGGCAGGGTAATACCCCTTTCCAAGCCCACCCCACAGCCGTACAGGAAAGGGTGGATTTTGGATTCGCTCATGGAATTTGTGGAGGGTTGTTTTTTTTTAAGGGAGATTCATAGAATATAATGTATCCATTGAAGATTCCATTTTCAAGAGATCTGGAAGATGTTTGTGCACACACACAAAACCAAGATGAAAATCTCCAGAGAAATGCACATATATAATTATGGACACACAGAAATGCACACACTCAATTATGGACACAGAAATACATGCAACTATTTACACCAGAAACACATGCACTCAATTTTGGACACAGAATTACATAAAATCACTGACTTGGGTAGTAATACACACAGACATATATAAAATACACATACAAAAGAGGTACACACATACCTATACAAATCCACACCTTAGAATCCACACAAAAAGGGACTTGACACACACATACACCAATACATGGACACTCAACACTTGGACCTTATTTGTCCTTCCACTTTTGCTTCCCCAAAGCCCCTGTGGGCATCCAGACATAGCAAACCCTGGCTAGGCTAACCCCAGCCAGGTTTCCCTCTCTTTCCCAGGCCCCCCTGTATAAAGCAGTCCACATTTTTTTGTCACCAAGCATCTTTATTTTTCTGTTACATAAAACACGGTTAGCTGGGCAAGACAGGAAGTGTGCCTTCCCATTCCTGGAACCCCAAGCTAGAGCCTACAGGGACAAGGGGGACGCAGGACAACACAAGAGATGAAGGGCATTGGGAAGGGCATCAGCCCTCCCCACCAGCTATAAAGTTAGCTCAAGACAACACACCATGCTACAAAGTCACCCCATTAACACATCCTTCCCAAATCAAGACATTGCCTTACAAATGAGCTCCAAGACTATATAAATGACAAAAAAAAAAAAAAAGTCTTGTTCAAATATACAATATTTGCTATTGTAGGAAAAGTCAGGGTGTACATATTCAACATGGCTGGACAGTAGGACATAGGGGCCAGGGGAGGTGCAGGGAGGCTGGGAGCATCTCTGCAGCCCTACTAAGCAGAAGCTAACCCAGAGATCTGCAGCTAGCTTGGGAATGCTCCCCTCCAGAAGTAGGGGTAATGGGCCTGAACTTGGGGTGCCCAGGCCAGAGAAGGAGGGATTCTAGGTTGCAGCACTTAGAATGCTTTGGAATAAATATATTATTTTTCAATTTAAATAGAAGCCAATACCCTGGTCCCCAGACCCCAGCACCTTCTCCATGCAGCCTCAGGGACCCCAAAGGCTGCCAGGCAGAAGCAGGAGGGGCCTGACGGGGGAAGGGGCCGGCACTAGGTAGCAGGCGAGCCAGTGAGCACAAAATAGGTAGTTTGGGACGAGTAGGTAGTACTGAGAAAATCAGGTCCTTGCCGGTATGGAGGAGATGCTGGGTGTCTGCCAGTGTTGGGACACGTCTGGGCTTCCTGGGAATGGAGGCCTACCGGGGCTGGGCCCATAGGTAGTTTGGGGTGCCTCTGGCCGAGGCCTGTGCTAGGTAGTATTTTAGCCGTGCCAGCGCAGAGCTGGTCGGACTGGGGTTAGGGAGGGTGTCTGCTGGGGATCCTTGGGGGCAGAGAGATCCCCAAGGGGACCCAGTCTAGGCGGCTGCTCGGTCCAGAAAAGATGGGAGCTGGAGTGCGTAATGGGGCAGGTGGGTGCAGGTTGGGGACTGGGTTGTTTTTTGTTTTTTTTTTTTAACGTTTTCTTTTTATTTTTTCCACTTTTGTAAATAAAATCAATGAGTCTCTAAAGACGCTTTTCCCGACTGTCTGGTGCAGCCAGGGCCCCGACTTGGCCCCTCATTCCTCCTCCTCTTCGTCGTCATCTTCTTCGTCTTCGTCCTCATCATCGGCCTTGTCGGCCTTGTCGGCGGCAGCGGCGGCGGCGGCGGCGGCGGCGGCGGGCACGGCGCCCTCGGGGGCTGCGGCCGGACCCTCGTCCTTATGCTCTTTCTTCCACTTCATGCGGCGGTTCTGGAACCAGATCTTGATCTGGCGCTCGGTGAGGCAGAGCGCGTGGGCGATCTCGATGCGGCGGCGCCGCGTCAGGTAGCGGTTGAAGTGGAACTCCTTCTCCAGCTCCAGCGTCTGGTAGCGCGTGTAGGTCTGGCGGCCCCGCTTCCTGTCGGGCCCTGGGAGCAGACACGCGGACACGCGGACACATGGACACATGGACACATGGACAGACAAACCAACAGAGACACAGACGGGACAGTGCATTAGCCAGGCCGCCGTCCCAGAGCCTGCACCTTTCTCCCAGCGCTGACCCGGGCGCCCGTCCCCCCTAGGCCCGCGCCCCCCGAACAGAGCTGGGGGAGGAGCGGGAGTGTTAGCGGAAGACCCCAACTGCGGTGCCAGACGGGCAGGCAGCTCTGTGAGGAGGAAAGGCGCAGAATCCCAACTTTACAACCGCCCTTTCCAGCCGGCTAGGCTTCCACAATGTCCTGCTTCCCCCTGACAAAGGGAAATTGTAAATATAGAGTGTGGGCAAGTGGGAGACGCTGCGCTTTTGCCATTCAAAGGCGAGCTGGGCCGCTTCCCCCGCCCCTTGCTAGGCAAGTGGGTGACCCTCGGGCGGTCCGCACTCCAGGGGCGCCTTTCCTCCCTAGAAGACCGCGCCCCCATCCCCGGACCTTCCGTGGGCACTCCGACCCCCTGTCCCCGCTCTCGTTTCCCACCCCTCCTTTAACTGGCCCCTGGCACAGGGGCGTAAGAGGGGCCCTGATGAAGGGTTTGGCTCTTCCTGCTTTTGAAAAAGAAAAGCCGGGCCGAAAGGAAAAGGAGGAGGGATGGAGAAAAGAAAGGAAGAGAGAAAGAGAGAATAGCGAACAAAATATTAAAATTCCCAGGCAAATGGAGTTAAATAAATTTACGAGGATCGAACCCATTAATTGGGTCATAAAAAGTTTTATGAGCCTCATTTACATACAATGCTACGGGCTCTCCACGCTATGGCGCCTTGACTCTAATTAAAACCAGAAAGGCAGCGCCGCCAGGAGTCACCGGGCCGCCGGCTCACAGTCGCCTCTCTCCGCGCTCCCCAGCCCCGCGCTCCCCGCTGACTGTCCGCCCGCCCGTCCACCCGGCCAGCCTAGCTGCTTCGCCTACCTGAAGACCGCATCCAGGGGTAGATGCGGAAATTGGCCTCGGCCGGGCCGTGCAGCGCGCCTTCGTCCGCCTTGTCGCAAGCGCCTTTGGAGAGGTCACTGCAGAGCCCGGGGATGTTTTGGTCGTAGGAGGCGCAGGGCAGGTTGCCGTAGGCGTCGGCGCCCAGGCCGTACCCGGACGCGAAGGGGCTCTGATAGAGGGGGCTGTTGACATTGTACAAGCCCGGTACGGTGGAAGCGAAGGCGCCGGCGCCCGCCCCGTAGCCGCTTCTCTGCGAGTTGGGCGCAAAGGAGCAAGAAGTCGGCTCGGCATTTTGGAACAGAGAAGCCCCCGCCGTATATTTGCTAAAAAGCGCATTCACATAATACGAAGAACTCATAATTTTGACCTGTGATTTGTTGTCCGGCAGCTTTCAGTGTCGGTTTTACGAGGTAGCGTGATATATGATAACATTACACCCCCAGATTTACACCAAACCCCATTTTCTTTTGGACGGAGCTCGCCGCAGCACGTGACCGCCCACATGACCGCCTCCGCCAATCTCAGCAGCCCTCACAGGTGGTCTTGCTCCGCGGGGCCCGCGGCAGCCTAGAATGGAAGGGGAAGAGGCTCAAATATGTGGCCAACGAATCTGCCTGCGCCCGGCCAGCCTGGCGCGTCCCGCGGGAAAAGGACCCCGAGGCTCCGCGCGAGGGCTCAGCCCACCGCAGCGTGGACCCCTGGCCTGCAGAGGCTGCGCGGGGTCGGCCGGGCACAGCCTCCTTTAGCCTATTACCGAACTCTGGACCAAGCCTGCAGGCCCTCCCGACCCCTGTTCTGTCTACTGACCCAGCCTAGGGAGGGTCTCTACACTCTGCGCACCCGCCCGCCCCGCGGCAGCCCATGGGCAAGTCTCAGCTCCCGGCAAATCGGTTCTTTGCCCGCTTCTCCCCCCGCCCCCCACCCAGGTCCACTGGGCGATAGGCCCACTTAGACTATGATCCAGATGGGGCCGGCGCAGCGTCGCTTCCAGCTGCAGCGAGAACGCCACCGCAAACTGGAACCATGTGGTTCGAATAAAGTCAACGTCTCCCAGCTTCCTTTCCTTAATCGGCGGCACACTGTTTATCCGCCTTAAAGGAAGCAGTGAAATATTTATCTATTAATGAGCCTCATTTGCTAACAGATTTATTAATGTGGGGTTCCCCTCCCTCCTCCTGGACACCGCTGTCCTGGCAGGCTCTGTGCATTCACTCCTGGGCACCTGGCTGGCCTCTGGCAGCCTACGAAATAGCTGGACACTCTTTTGTCCTCCTTGCAGCCTCTGGTTCCTCCTCGCTCAAGGGGAACCAAGTCTCTTTCCCCCAAGATTGGAGGAACCTCAGACCCCACACCTTTCCAGGTACCCCTAGCGCTGGGACTTTTCTGGAAGCCTTCACCGGGGCCACCCACGGGCCTCTGCCAGCTCCTCATGGACTTGAGTGCCCGGGAGCAAGCAACACATACTTTAGAGCCAGTTTGAGAGGAGAGAAAGGGGCCCAGGTGCCTGGGGGCTTCAGCCCGCTATGGATCCCCATTTCTTTTGGAGACCCCCCAAACAAATAGGGGGACCCCTCTAGAAAGACCACCCAGTTCTGGCGGCTTCACATTTCCAAGACTGGCTCACAGAGAGCAGAACACATTATAGTCTCCCTCCTTCCCATCCAGGCCCCCAACGCGTGGAGCTTACCTTTCCAAGCCTTCAACCCCTGCGCAGGGTTGGACCAGCCCAAGCCCCTGCCGCCCACCGCTTGGTGGAGTGTGGTGGGGCGAACCCTTCCCCTAAACGCCTCATAAACTGCTCAGGCCGAGCTGGAAGCCCAGGCGCCAGGTCAGTATGCCTTTTACTGCTTAGCTCGATTGCACACCATAAACCCGACCTCACAATGGAATTGCCCCGGAAATTCTCCTCTAAATTATAGAGTTTGGTTCCTTGTGTACAAAGCACTTCCCATCACTTTCAGAGAGTCCAGGCCGCCCCCGTTCACTGCACCCTCTCAGGGGGTCCCAGGAGCACAAAAGGCAGCAAGAGGGTTCAGACCCGGATGCAACAGAGCCCCAGTTCCTGCCTAGTGGACTGCCCAGGGGCGTGGGTGGAGAGGGGGGAGCTGTCCGGGCAGGTGGGCGCCTGCTGGTTTCCCCTGGGGACACAGGGGCTGGGGGGGGGGCAATATCCGGGGATGCTCTTTATGGAGGATCAGGATGATAGTATGTCTTAGTTGGGGAATGGAGGCTGTAACATGGGAAGGGAAGAAAAACTAAATACTCCAAATAGCATTGCTTTCTTGCCCGAAATAAAAACCTAAAAATGTTAAAGGAAGACGAAGCAAGCAAGAAAGCTAGGAGATCAAAGAGGCGGAATTAGACAGCTTTAGACCAATAAATTGTTCCCCGGTGACACAGAGCAAGATGCAAAGAGAAAGACCCGGCCCCGCCGCCGCCGCCGCCGTCTGTCTAGACTCGGGCGGCTGGAGCGGCCAACAGCGATGGCGTTTAAAGTAAAACCTGCCCCGAAGTGAGACGACCCAGACCATGTAGGGATAGAGTTCAGGGAGCAGGGGAGCGCGGGAAGGAACGCAATCCCAGCCATGAGGGCTGGGAGCCCACGCCACAGGCTCATCCCTGCTTGGGTTTTGTCCAGCGCAGGTCCACATGGTCCTGGCAGGGCGCCCTGCCCCTCCGCTTGGGCCAAGGAGAATCCAGATACTGCCGGCAAGGCCTCAGCCTTTCTGGGCCCACGTCAGCCAACTGGGCCGAGTCCCGCGGGTGCCGAATCCTTTCTTTCGTTTCTGGGCTTCTCTATTTCCTCCTGCCTTCGGTGGCGGGGTTTTAAAACGAAAAGGCCAGACAGAGCCAGGCTTTCAGTAAGGCCTTCTTAATCGCGTGTTCTTGAGCCATTGGTTTCCTACTTATCTGGCTGAAAAGACACAAATGCACTGGGTTATATGTGATAATATTCACAGAAATACTCGTTGACGATCAGCCTGGAGCAGGCACGTGCAGGCGGGTTTCTAATCAGCCGAGCTGTCTTTACATAAAGACATTTTTCTCACCGCTCTCCTGGAGCTGGGTTCCTACCTACCAACCAGAATGTGTTTCCCTTGCTTCTTGTTACCAAATAGGGCTCAATATTTAAACCCAGCTAAGAATATAAGCCCAGCTCTGGGCAAGCGAAGGGAGCCTGCCTCGAGTCTGGCGGCTGGCGATTTGCTTCTTTAAACGTTTCCACCCGCGCCCCTCACACGGGCTGCGCAGGGTTCTTCAGTCACTGAGCAGTCCGCAGTCCCCGGTCGCGGCGCGGGGACACATCCGTGCCCGACGAGTGTAAAGGAGCTGGGGCTGACGCGGGGTAGGGGGGTTGTCTGCGCAGCTAACAGGGAAGCGCTTCCCAGGCAGCCGAGCCAGGAGAGCCGTCTCCCAGCCATCGCCGGCCAAGGGCAAGGGAGGCCCGGCGTGGCAGTCAGTCCAGGAAGCCTCTGAGATCCCAACCGGCCGGCACCTACTTGGAGCCTCCGTAATCGGTGGAGAGAAGCGGTCGCCACCGATCTGCTCCCACGCCATTTATTTGTAGTTACATAAATTGAGCTTTCTATCTGCAGCTTGGATACATGACCACGGGCGATTCTCGGGGAAGCTATAAAACCCTTCTTACAATCAGATGTTGTGAAATATTGTGTTATTTCGTGTGTCTGCAATACCAACGTGTGTATATAAACGGAGAAAGAGGGAGGAGAGGGAAGGAAAGGGAGGGAGAAGGAAGAGAGAGAGAGAGGAAGAGAGAGAAACACTCAGGAGATCTGTCAGCCAAAAATCCAGTTCCCAGTTTTACAGCGTGTACAGCGCGGAGACGCAGGTTGTAAACATTTTGTGGGCTTGGCAGACACTATTACAACCCAAATAAATACACCGCGTGGCGTGTTCACAGGGCTCCGGGGTGCTTCGAAGGGTTCTGTTTGCTTTGCGTTTTCCCTCTGAAACCATTCTGCACCAGGGGTTGATCCTCGCACCCGCACTCGTGGCCGCCTCCTGGAAGGTTCCGGGGCGTGTTCCCCGTCCAGGGTCCAGGATAGGCTGGGCCTAAATTGGGGTCCCCTCCCTCCTCCTCGCCTGAACACGGGAAACCAAAGCAGCCTGAGCAGCTCCACTGCCAAGGAAATTCGGTGGCGAGAGAAAGCAAGGGCAGCTTTCACGACGTGAACTCCTATCCTGGAGCTAGGATGTTATTATAATTATTTTAAACATCGCATTTATTTTAGAACAATCAAAGCAGTCCCTGGTGAGCTCCCAGGGATTCCCCATCCCGGGCAATTCAGCCGCCAAACCCACACTAGAAAGTCACCAAGAATGCCTTTTCCCCCGATCTTCAGCCGCCTAATTTTATTGCCACTTATTCGAGGCGGCCGGGTCCTGGGGTCCCGGCTCTCCTGCGGGTGCTGGCTCACCGGGCCTCCTACCGGGGCGCAGCGTTAGGGAGCCTCCCCGGCTGCCGCAGGAGCCTTGGCCAAGGTATGCGCCCTCTGCATACCCTCTGGGGGGGTCACCAAGTCCCGGGGCTGTAGGCCTTAGTCCTGGTTTGTCCGCTGGGTCAAACCGAGTTCTCCGAGCGTCGCGCTGCCCCAAGGCTTGTCCCGGCCTGGGGACGGTGACCCTAGAGCCACCCCCGCGCCTGGAGCTGCCTCCCCGCAGCCGCCGGACGGCTGCAGCCACGCAGCGCTAGGCCTCCGGAATCGGGGAGAGGAAAGAGGGCGGGAGCGGTGCAGGTCGGGCGAGTCCCACAGCTTGCTTGTTTCCCAGCGAGGTTTCCGGGCGGGCGTAAGCAGCAAAGAAAATATACGACCGCAGTTCATTCAAATCTGGGGCTCCCATTCGAGAAAGGCTAGCGTCAAGTCGACATCTTAGGAACTTCCCAGGGTTGCGGCGGCGGGAGATGGCGGCGTGGACGCCTCTTGCGTGGAGCCATACTGCCATCTGCTGGCAGAATCCCTGCACTGCAGCCCCGGCAGCGCGGCCTGAACTTCGTCTGCCGCGCCCGGCCGAGCCGGGCGCCGCGCTCCCAAAGCTGGGCGAGGGCCCAGTCCCTGGCGGGGGGGGTGTGTGTGCGTGGAGCCCGGAATCTATGCTCCCGAGAGCGCAGTGCCCATAAAAGAGTTGTTTCCGCAGCCGCTTTATCGGTGCAGACAGAACAAATGAAAAGGCTTTGGTGGAAAATCTTAATTGGGGCTGGACAGTTGTAAACTCATTAAGGGCCGAATTCCAGACAGTTCGCAGACCCGGCCTTTATGGCACACCCTTACTGCCCATTCTTTGAAGTTCCTTCTGTCTGCAACAACAGAGGGCGTCCCAACCTGGCGGCGGGGTGGGGGTGGGGGTGTGAGGGGAAGACCCATCCCCCCGGCGTCCAGGTTCCCCCTTTAGGGGTCGGAACTCAGATAACTTTCCAGCAGTTTCGGGGTAGTGGGGGGAGGGCGGGGAGAGCGAGAAAAGAAAAGGGGGGAGATTATGCTGAACCCTCTGGCCACATCTCTAAGGCGCTTGGGCCTCCGATGTTGTGGCTGTTCCCCCGCAGCCCTTTACACCCCATAAACGGCAACAGCCCTCATTTGCTTTTATGGCGCGTCCAGCTCGCTGGCTGCCTAGGCCCTGCCTCTGCCAGGACTTGCGCTCGGGAGGGGAGCGCCGTACAGAACCCCGAATCCCCCGGGCCAGCCGGACAGGACGCTGAGGTGCGGGGGCGGGGGCGGGGGGCGCAAGACTTCCGTCCCCTGAGAGTCCGCAAATGTCTGTCCTGGAGGCCGCGTCGGGGCAGCCGGGCTCCTGTTTCCCTCCCTGAAGACTCCTCAGGAGGCAGGCCCTTCAGCCCGCGGTGCTGCCCTCACACTCCCCGCCCCGTGCCAGGGGAAGGCCTCGGGAGTCTCAGTGCACCCGTGTCAGGGAAATTTCTTGGGGCGCCAAGATGAAAGGATGGCCTTTCACTGCTACTGGCCAACGAGACCCGAGACCCCAGCCCTGCTCCTCAGAGGCCTCTGGGCCTCCCCGCAAGTGGGGCAGGTCAGAGGCGGCAGCTAGGCCTCGCCGGCCCTCGTTGTGCAGCCTTCCTCCGGTGCTTGCGCCGCCGGCGGGAGCGCAGCTGGGTGCGGCAGGTTCCCGCTCCAAAAGCCCGCGGCCAGAGGTGAAACTGAGATTCTGTCCTCCTGCACCCCGGCCCGGCCCCCACCCAGAGACTCTACCCCCGCTCCCTTAGCCCAGAGAAAAAGGTGCAAAGAGCTGACCCGCAATAAATAGAAAAGAATCAATATATTTTATTTGGCAAAAAGTTAAATATCATCTCAACACAACAATTTGGTCAGTAGGTCTTGAGGTAACTATTGCAAAATATACAGTGTATGTTCAGCCCGATGGAAACCCCAGATTCATCAAGGATACAAATCTACAGTAGCCCAATGGCGGTTTCATAGTGTATAATTTATTATCAATAAAATTAACTCCATTACAATAAGCATTCATTCCCCCCCCCCATTAAAATTAAATGTAAACCATAGGTAGTAACCTTCTGCACATATGTATAGCTCCGAATTTCCTCAATGTTCATCCGGTGCAAAAACAATATTCAAGCTCGTCTGATTACTTTTTCTTTAATATGTGGATTATATACACAATGAACAAGACAGGTCTATAGAGCATGTAGAGACTAAAATGCCCGCATTTCAAAAGAGGAAAAAACCATGAATCTATGCATCCAGGAGAACACTTTCTTTTAAAATTTTATTTCACTGGGAAATCCTTACAGCTAGTTTACAATCAAAGGCGAACAGCCTAGTCATACAGAAGACAGATTCTACTACAGAGCTATACTCTATGCAACCGTTTTTCTCCCTCATCAACAACCTGAGTTGAAATTGAATTCTAAGCTCTCACAATCACAACGGGTGCGTCACCCAGCACAGAAGTTTGAGTCACAAAACATAATTACCACAATAAAACACAGTGTTCAAGTATCTGGGCAGATCGCTCTGCCGCACAAAGAGCAAATTAAATTAACTACACAGACTAAAAACTATACAGCCCGCCATCAACAGTTGTGCATTATAAAAAGGTAGTTTTTTTTGTTTGTTTGTTTAAGTCAGGAACAGGTAGATTTTTTTTAAAAAATATATACAAGCTAGCACACACAGCCATCAGCGAAAATGTCCCCCACTTTTTTTTTTTTTTCATCTTATAGAAAATGGAAAGCTTACAATACCTCCTCCATCAAAGCGGCAGGCCGGGGGGGAGCCAGCCTGAGCAGGGCTTGCGGGGAGGGGGGGGCGGGAGATGAGGCCCGGAGTTTAGAGCCGCTTTGTGCGGGGTGGTGGAGGCTGGGGTGGGAATAGGGGTGGGAGAGGGATCAGGCAGTCCTTTCTCTTTCTCTCTAGCTCGCTCTCTCTTTTCTAAATGAACTCCAGCTGAATCACTCGTCTTTTGCTCGGTCCTTGTTGATTTTCTTCATTTTCATCCTGCGGTTCTGGAACCAGATCTTGACCTGCCTCTCGGTGAGGTTGAGCAGCCGGGCCACCTCGTACCTGCGGTCCCTGGTGAGGTACATGTTGAACAGAAACTCCTTCTCCAGTTCCAGCGTTTGGTGTTTTGTGTAGGGGCAGCGCTTCTTCCTCGTGGAGCGTGCGTGGAGCCAGTTGGCAGCTGGGTTGCCTGCGAGGGAGACAGACGGGGGATTTAGCAAGAGGAGAAGCACCTACCTCCCCCCTCCACTGGGGCCAGGGAATCTCCTGGGGTCTTCCGCCAAAGTGCAGGGCGCTGCTGAACTGGTTGGGGAAGCGCTGCGAACCGTACACAAAGGCATCCCGGCAGACAGACAGAGGAACAGTCACTTACAATTGCACGCAGGAAAACCTCCGCTTCCCCCTCCCTTCCCAGACCCTCCTTTCTCCCCCTCTGTCCTCCTGTCCTTTTCCTCTCCTTCGTCCTGCCCTTTGCACACTGTGCAAGGAGTGAAATTTGGAAATAGATCCTCTTCTTGCCAGGCAGGGGGAAAGCACGCTGCCCTGTGTTCCTGCAACGTTAATATTCTCTCCCTCTCACTAACACACACACCCTCTCCCTCTCTCTCTCTCTATCCACCCTTCCCCACCTTTCCTTCTACTTTCCCCATTCCGTCTTTGACCTCCCTGGAAGGCCATGGGAGCCAGGCAGCCGGCAAGGCGCCCCTGAGCAACCGCGGGGCGTCGATCACGTCTCCAGTTTATTTGAATAATCTGGCATGGGGACCACCGTGGCCCGGTTGCCTACAGCCTCATCCTGGGCAGGATTTACGCCGCCACTGGCTGAAGGCAAGAAGTGGAGGGGATCGGCTGTCTTCTCCAGGGTCTAGGCTACAGTTGCTGCCGCCGCTCCAGGACAATCTAGCCGCACAAAAGATTCTCTCTGCCGAGCTGCTTTCGAAGAACGGCCCAAAGTGCTGTCCTGGAACCGGGCAGCCAGGGAGAGGGGCTGCTGGTCTTGGCTTGGCCGGCAGCGCCCGCCCCGCCCCCTCTCTCTCGGCAGCAGCCGCCTCCCCTCCCCCCGAACGCGGCAGCCAGCTTGTCACTGTTCTCTGGAATTGGGGCCCCATCTGAGGCATCCTAAACGGCAACTTCTGGTTCCCGGCCCCTGCTCAAGAGGCTCCCAGCGCAGGCGAAGGCAGGCTCGAGAGAAAGCTGAAGGGCTGGCAGATCCTGGTGGCCGGCGTGGAGGCGGCGGCCGGTCTGAAGGGAGGAGACACTTACTGGGATCGATGGGGGGCTTGTCTCCGCCGCTCTCATTCTCAGCATTGTTTTCGGAGAAGGCGCCTTCACTGGGCTGTTTTTCTCTATCAACTGGAGGAGAACCACAAGCATAGTCAGTCAGGGACAAAGTGTGAGTGTCAAGCGTGGGACAGTCACCCCTTCTGGCGGACAGTGGTTCAGGTTTAATGCCGTAAGGCCGGCTGGAGGGCAAGCCCGCGAAGGAGAGCGCGCCGGGCGTGGGCTCCAGCCAGGAGCGCATGTACCTGCCGTCCGGGGCCGCCGCCGCCACGGGCGCCTGGGGGTGCACGTAAGGGTGGTGGTGATGGTGGTGATACACTGCGGCGGGCACCGCATTGGCGCCCGCCGCGTGCACCGGGTTCCACGAGGCGCCGAACACCGCCGCCTTGGACTGAAAGCTGCACGGGCTGAAGTCGGGGTGTTCCGCCAGCGCGGTGGCCTGCCGGGGAGGCTGACCCAGGGCCCCGGGCGCGTAGCGGCCCGCGCCCAGCTCGTCCGCAGCGTCGGCGCCCAGCAGGAACGAGTCCACGTAGTAGTTGCCCAGGGCCCCGGTGGTGGCCATCGCTGTGTCCCGTGCCTGGCCGGTCGGCCCGACCCGCGGAAATTATGAAACTGCAGATTTCATGTAACAACTTGGTGGCACCAGGGGGGGGGAAGTACAGTCACCTAATAAGTTGCCAGCGCCCGCGCCCCCATTGGCCGCGCGCGTCACGTGCCCGCCCGGCAGAACAATAACGCGTAAATCACTCCGCACGCTATTAATGGCCCGGTGTTTTGCAGTCATAATTTTTATAGCAAAAGCCATATGTTTTTATGCAAAGGGATCGCGGCGCTCCACGATCGGGTTTGTTTTAATTGTGGCCAACGAAGATTAAAAGATCAAATCTGGCCTTGCCTCTGTACTCCCTCCCCTCCCACCGCCACCACCAGACGCACACTTCTTAAGCGGACTATTTTATATCACAATTAATCACGCCATCAGCAAGGCGCGGGTCCCGCGTGCAAGTGCGGCCAGTGGAGCCCCTCACATAAAATTAGACAATAATTGAAGCCATAAAAAAGCAGCCAAATCGCATTCTCGCTCTACTGTATTTAAATCTATATTTATGATATTTCATAAGGAGTTATTGTTTCAGAAGCCACACAGGCTGGTGGGAAGTTGGGAACGACCAGCAGATTCGGTTGCTTCGCCATGGCTCCCAGCTGTAAAAATTTACGAGGACTTGGAAAGGTTAAATTAGACTGTTGTGTTTGGTTGGCGAGCTCCCTGTAAATAATTCCTGCAGTCCCCGGAGATGTGAGTTTACCCCGGGCCGGCCGCGAAAAGTCAAATTCAACACAGTATCCATCCCAAACTGAGCCACCACCGCCCCTGCCCGAGCGCGCTGGGCAGGGACAGGCCTCCGAGAGGGCACCGCCTATTGTGGGGCCCGGAAATCTGCCCCATTGGATCCCAGGGCACCCGGGCAGCTAGCTCCCAGCTTCGCCGCTTTGCCAACAGCGAGCGTCCGACCGAGGAGCGGCTGGCTGTCCCTGAGTCAAAGGGTTTGAGGGCCAGGTTGTGCCGCGGGTTCGGTCCCGGCCCCGAGCACACGCGGCCCCCGCGCCCTACGGGTCCTCAGCCGGGAATCACGACACCCAGGCGAACGCAGCAGGCGACCCAACACTGTGCCCCGACCTCAAAGGCCCTCACGCTGAGCTCTGCAAGCTTTGTCGCACTCCCCAAACCCGAGCTGCGAAAAAAAAACACGAGGCAGCCTCAGTGGAAGGCGAGATCGGCTTGCGAGACGCAGTTCGGCCAAAGAGACCGCGCGGCTCCGGTAGCTGGGAGGCCCGCACCGGAGCGGCTGGCCTCGGGGCCCTGTATGAGTTCTTCAGGGCTCCTTCCTTCCTTTCTTTCTGGCCCCCGCCCCGGGCCCCGCCTCGGTTTTCACCAGGCCGGACGGCTCAACAGGGTTACAAGGCCCAAAGCTAGGCGACCGCAGCTCAAGTCCAGGGCTAGAAATTAAAACGGGGAGGGGCACGGGGCATTGACTTTAATCCCATTCCTTGGCTTGGCCACATTGAGGAGGGTATTTCTCACCCCTTAAGAGTCTTTCAGGGTTAAATTAAGAGGCCTCGCGGCCTCTGTCAGTTGGAAGAAAAAACCCACCCCAAATCCGAACGGAAAGCAGCGACTCCTAAAAACGGGGTAATTAAATTCACGTGTGAACACTGTGCCTGCAAGAGTGTGTTTCTCATTAGCCCACTTCCCTGGCGGCGAGGGCAGGCGGCGAGGGCGCTTCCATCTCCTTTTCTGCCTCCATCCTCCCCAACAGTTCCAGTAATCCTCCCCCAAACCCTGATACATCCCTATCCGGGACGGGGACCCTCAAATGCCGGGCTCTCCCCCAGAGCGAGGCTGCGAAGCGTGGCGGAGACCAACCGGGTGCCCCGTTATCCGCTCTCGCCGGAAGAGGGAAGTGGCCGACACAGCGAACTCCGATGTGGCTGGTCCCGGTCGCCTTAGCCTCCTCCCCCGTAATATTGTCCTTTTCCTGTAAATTCCTCTACCTTATCCCCACCCCCACCTCATCCCGGTGTGTCCCAAATATTGGGCAGTTCGTGGTGCCTCTGAGATTTTCATTAAGAAATATTAACCCTGGAGGAAACCTCGCTCCTAATTGTAATTGTCTGCCAACAGGCTGGTCTCGCCTAGTTGCTTTTCGAATTTTTTGCCCAGAGAAGCCTTGAATTATTATTAGTATTTTTTTTTAAATAAAAAGGCTGTTTAAATAGCCTTAGCTCCCAAAATAGGACAGTTACCACATAATTAGCAGGCATGGAGTGTTAAGCAGGCCTTACTGATGCCTAAAAGGGGAGAAAAATCAGAAAAACCTAATATGACCCCTCTTCTGCCCAGAGATTTGGGGAGAAAATATTCAGGCTCTTGAGTCAGCTTTTATTTTGGAAATGAAAGGGACTGCGTGTGTATATTAAAAAATAAATAAATAAATGGATGTAATTACAAACCGCCTCTTTTCGCCTGAGAGTTCTAAAACCTTGGCCTCCAAAACAAATCCAATACTCTGGTCCGGAAAATGGTATAGAGGAGTTGAGAGGAGAGCGGTGTGCTGGCCTTTCAGATAACAGGACCGCAGACAGAGCAATGGAAACAGTTCCAGGGCCCACAGCCAGAGCTGGGAAGGGAAACACAGCTGGGTGTGCATGAGTCTGAAGGCCCCTGCATGTGTGTGTGTGTGTGTGTGTGTGTGTGTGTGTGTGTGTGTGTGTGTTTGGGGGCAGGGAGGGGATGAAAGTTGTTTTCAGTTCGGTAGCAAGAATCGTTCGAAGGGCTTCCAATGGTGGACTACAACTTGCAACAAGGGCTCAAGTTTGTAATACAATGGTTGTGGAATTTAAGATTCCTTTCCCCTATTATTTGAAACAGACTGGAGCTGGAAGGGTCCCTTTCTCCAGCACCCTCCCGTACAAGGATGCCATTTCTAAGAGACTCTGAACCTGATAGAAGCTACGGGCAACCAAGCAACCAATCTTTGCCCTAGCCGCGCTCCCTTACGGTGGTTAAAGCCAGAGTTGGGACCGGCAGGCCCCGGAAAGCAGAGGAAGCTTCCAGGCGCGGTTCCCTGCGTGGCCAGGCTCCACAGAGCCTGGCTGGGCCTCAGCCCAGGTCCCAGCCTCAGGTGCCCAGTGAGGCCAGCGAAGGCCTCCTTGCCCTCGGTGTGGGCACACAGAAACGCCGCGAATGCCGCCTAATCGGATCTCTTAGGCTGTGGTTGCCGACCCGCGGAGTAAGAACGCAAGGCCGCCGCCATCCGGTCGTGATCATAACCGAGGCCTTGTCTGTGCAGCGGCACACCAGGCCCAGATCCACAGCCCTCGACAGCTGTCCCACGCGAGCCCTTCCTTGGCAGATTCCGACCACAACTTGAACACGCATCAAAAAATAAGACCCCCGCCCCAGGCTCTCCCCAAGCTAGCCCTGGGTCCCTCCCAGAGGAAGAGATGGGAGGACAGGAAGTGGAGATAGAAAACTGGGCACAGAGAGACCGAAGATGAAAGAAATGAAGGGAAGGAAAGAAAGAAGGAAGAAGTAAAGGGAAAGATAAAGAAGAAGAAAAAAGAGGAAGAAAGGAGGGAAGAAAAGAGTCAAAGGCGACTCCTGGGAGCAGAGGGCGGCTTACAGAGAGAAGGGTAAGTGACAAGGCCAGGATCCCAGCCCCTTTCTGCCCTGTCCCTCCTAGTTTGGCCTGAGTCTCTCTCAGAGGGATCTTTCCTGGTCTCCTACCCTGGATTGGGGCTGGTAGCGTCCCAGCCTTGCGGGAGAATGGCCTGGAGTTGGGGGAGGCCCAGGATGGAAGCGTGCGCCCCTGACCTTGAATGGCTCAGGGCCCAGAATTCCTACCACGCCCCCGGCGTCCGCCAAGGAGCGGCTAACCTGACCATACCTGCTCGGGGCCAGGTGGGGATAGGGATTGAGGCCAACAGCCTGGCAAAGCGCTGGGAAGGAGGCAGGGACGAGGCTCCTGCGTGGGAAAAGCCGAGGTTGCCACCGCAGGCCTGGCACGACCAGGGCCCGGATGCCCCGCCTGGCCCGGCCCCCGCGCGCACAGGTACCTGGAGACGATTTCAACTGAAGTAATGAAGGCAGTGTCGTGCTGTCGAGAGAAAGGTGGATCCCAACAACAGGAAACTACCTAAATCACCGACCAGTTCTGGTGCTGCCCGCGCGGGGCTGCCTCGCCCGCCGCCGCCGCCGCCGCCGCCGCCGCCGCCGCCGCCGCCGCAGCCAAGCGAGAACCCTGCGATCGCGCCCGGCCCGGCCCGGCCCCTTGCCAACCTGCGCCCGCGCTGCCACTGTGTGTCCCGCGCTGCCGCTAAGGCCTCACCGAGGGAGAAGCCACCGGCCCCGGTAAGCTAAACCTGGGAGAGAGGGGGGAGGAAGGTAAAGGAGAGAGAGGAAAATGGAAGGAGAAGGAAAAGCGAGAAGAAAGGAGAGCGAGCAGTGTGCGTGCTGGTTTCCCAAATCTTGCTTCTCAGCGAGCCGGCGCCAAGCGGCGGCAGCCCTGGGCGACTCGAAAGCGCCGGGGACGGCACCGAGCCCAGCTCCCTGTCTTGTCTCGGCCTCCGGCGCTCGCTCTCCCCCTCTCTCCCTCCCAGCCAGCCAGCCAGCCGGGGCGCGCGCTCCCGCGCCCCCTCCCCCTGCGGTCGCCCCCCCCCCACCTCCCGCGAGCAGGAAACGCGTGGCCCCGCGGAGGGCGACCAGGTGGGGGAGGCCGTGCTGGGGGAGGGGGGCTTGCAGCCCGCAGCAGGCTACCTAGCTGCTGCCGCGGATGCTAGGGACGCGCTCTGGGCCCAGCCTGCTCCCCGGATTCCTAGGCTGGGGGTCATCTAAGACCAGGGGACCCACAAAACAACCGGCGTCTGCGAGCCTCCCTGGGGCTCCCGAAAGAAATCCTGTTTAGCTTCCTCTGTCTATGCAGCTCCCCTCTCAACTGAAACCACTGGTCCAGGACAGCTACAATCCAGATATACTAGCAAGTCATAAAACTGAACAAAAGCCGACAAACCTTACGGCACCAGGGCTATAGGGCCCAGACAAATTACGACCGTCTAGGTAATATTTAAATAGATGCCTAAAGTAATTGCAGGGGGCGCGGGCTAGTCCTCCTGTTGTAAAAGTGGTGAACGGGATAAAGTGGAAGGTGAAGATAAGAAGTCAAAAAAAGAGGTAAAATTAAAAAGCTTCATTCCACAGCTTTTATTCTTCTATAAGAACATAAACATCGTCTTTTTTCCACGCACAGCAGCATTACAATATTAATTTATTCTGATTTAAGATTAGAAGTAAATAGAGCTAGAACTAACATTTATAATAATGATAGAATGCATTTGCATAAAACAAGATTGGCAATTTTTCATAATAATAAACATTTATACAGATTTGTATTTATAATTTTTCTTTTTCTGCACCTACAGGTTTGACCCTTTTATGCATGTAACTTCACAGTATAAAGGAAACCCAAACAATGTCTCCCTTCTCTAGTCTATTCTGCTTGCCCAGCCCTCCTCGGATTCTGTGAATTTTAGAAAAGAAAAAATAAAAGAGGAAGAAGAAAAAAGAAAATGAGAAAGAAAACTCTCCACAAGATAGGGAGAATTGTGGTGTGCTTGTCGCGTTACCAGTGGTAACAATTATTTGATGACCAAAAAAACCCCACTAAATCCGCACGCATAAACAAAACTATATTAGATTATTTATCTACAGCCAGAAGGATATGGAAATTCAGAGGTAAGTGAAATAATTTAGTCCCACAATGCAAGACCTCACACAAACTGGAAGAGAAGTTTCCTTCTCCTTGTCGTTCTTTTTTTTTTTTTTCCTTTTAGAGCTGGGATATCTTACAGAGGAAGGAAAGATTAATCTTTCTGACTCTGAATTTTCTAATCAGCCAAAGCCAAGCCCTTTTGCCAGCCTGCATGTCCATGCTTGCAAGCCCTTCTCTTTGCCAAGGAAGAAAGAAAGAAAGAAAAAAGAAACCCAGGGGCCTGTGTCCCCTGATTAAACACAGCCCAGCACTCCAGGCAGGCGAGCCCGGTGGCGGCTCCTTGCACCATTGACCTCAGGCCAGACACCTCAGCGCCTACAATGGGACCTCGGCCTTCCGGCTAGGTTTGCCCGCCCCCGCAGGAAACCAGCTCCACCGGGAGGACAGGAGCCATTTCCAGCAGAGGAACCCCGAGACAGCAAACCAGCCCAGTCACCACTCAACACTTGAGGATAATATTTATCTCTATAGAAATTTAGCACGATATGGCTTTTTCCCCCAGAAAACAAGTAAACCAGCACCAAGCAAACAGACAAAGAAACAAAAAGTCAGAACAAACCAGCCCTGCACAGATGTAACGGCCAGCGAGATGGCGAGTGTGGGAGGGAGGAATGGGGCTCCGGCACAGGTGCGAGTTCCTGGGCAGAGGCCGAAGACAGAGGGAGGAGAACGGCTCTCTGGCAGCGAAAAAACGGCATTGCCTGGAGCTTCATCAGGAAAAATTAAAATTGGCTGTGAGCTCCCGGATTCGGTTTTCTCGGTTCATTTTCTTCAGTTTCATCCTGCGATTCTGAAACCAGATTTTAACTTGTCTGTCCGTGAGGTGGACGCTGCGGCTGATCTCTAGGCGCCGCTCTCGAGTAAGGTACATGTTGAACAGAAACTCCTTCTCCAGCTCCAGCGTCTGGTGCTTGGTGTAGGGGCAGCGCTTCTTCCTGCCGCTCTTTGCCGTGAGCCAGTTGGCTGCGTTTTCGCCTTTGGAATTGCCTAGCATTTAAGAGAATAAAGAAGGGAAGGTTAAATAGGGGCCACGCTAGGCTGTGCGCAGGGGTGAATTTGGGACTTCTCTGCGATCAGAGGGATGCCCTAAGTCACACAGAGAGAGTTTTACACACACACACCCCCTTTAGCTTGCTCAGGAAGAGCAGTTTCTCCAAAGGGCATGAGCAAAATGGAGAGGGCCTCCAATCTACACCTGCCTTCCCGATTTACATTTTCCTCCACTTTTCCCCAAACACCTGTTTTAGCACAAAGCTGTCCGGCGCTCACAGACAGAACGGCCTGGAAGGGCAGGCTGTGTATCTTGAACTTAACGCCTTTCTTTGCTTCTTGCCCCAAGGCAGACAAACATTTCCTGCAGCCCCCAGGCTGGAGGCATGGGTGCTCACTTGGAAGGGAGGCCAGCAGCGTGGCTTTGTCCCATTCCCGTCCCCTGATTGCCTAAGGCCCAATGAGGAGAGGAACAAGGACATCGTTGGGCCATGGGGAAGGCACGAAAAACTGAATCGGGGTCAAGGGCCGTCCCGCACGTCTTTCCAGGAGCCAGGGACCGGCAGTCTGGGCGATTCCGAGTTCCAGGAGAAGCGAAATGGCCCCTTTCTGACTCTAAGCTCAGGGCCCCGCCGACCCGGCCGGATTTGCCTTTTCTTCTCCCCGCAAGGAGGATTCCCGCCCCTCCAGCAACTTTGAAAAAAAGCATGGGGGATCGTAAACTCGAACTTCGCCGGTTAATGGGCTTATTTATTGGTGCTGGCGGCTGCTTATTTTGGATGCCTTACAAACATCCGCGCTATCTGCGGGCGAGCCACTTTCCTCCCTCCCCCTCCCCCCGCGTGGGCCGCGCCTCGCAGGCTGGGCCCAGACCACGGCTTAGGGTGCTCCGGGCCACGGAGAAGGGCATGCACAAGAGGGGGGCTGCTCGTCCATGCCCTCGCCCCCAATGGGGGGTGAGCTGAGGCCAGCGCGGCGGACGTCTTGGTGTGGGGCGCTAAGCCGGACATGAATTTTTACTGCGTCCCCACGCCCAAATATTAAAAAGCAAGTTCACAAGGTCAGCCTGCCTGCAGCTTGGGCCAAGGCCGGCCGGCTGCTGCGCGCACTCCTGGCTCTCTGCTCTTTCCCTTCTCTGGGTCGGCCTGTCTGCTCGCCTGACTGCGGCCCTTCGGCGCGCCCGGCTTACCCAGGGAGTCCTTCTCGGGCGAGGCTTTGCTGCTCTCGGAAGGGGCTGGGGAGAGCTCCTCTGCGGCCGAGGACGACGCGTGCGCCTCCTCATCGCCCTGTGAGCCCCCGCCGCCGCCACCGCAAGTCAGCGTAGGGGGCGGCGGTGAATCGAGGGCTCGCTCTTTCCGGGCTGCATCCGCTGAGCCGGAGGCGAGCGCGGGTGGCGGATCGAAGCCGCGCCCGGGGGGCTGAGCGGGGAACGGGCCGGCGCCGAGCTGTTGCGCGCCGCCGCTGCTGCCGTAACCCTTGGCCGTGCCATAGGCCTGGGAGAGGCGGAAGTAGCCGGGCACTGGCACCCCGCTGGAGGTGCTCAGGGCGCAGCCGTCGGGCGGCGGGCCCCGCGGGAAGGGGGCCAGCTCGGCTGTGGCGGTGGAGCCTTTGGGGCATTTGTCCGCCGAGTCGTACAGGCAGTAGGAGCTCTCCTCTTTGATGTTCTGCGCGAAAGAGCACGAGGTGGCCTGCGGCGGGGGTTGGGGTGGTTGCTGCGGGGGCGGTGGCTGCTGCTGGGGCGGCGGCGGCGGCGGCCCCTCGGGCTGCTCCATCCGACACGACCGGGGCGCGTCCAGCCACAGGTCTATAGGCGCGGGCGCGTAGCCGTGCGCCCCGGGACCCAGGCCCCCGCTGCTGCCGCCGCCGCCCGGCGACGCCGCCTCATTGCGCTTGCCTCCCAGAGCCGGGAAGAGCCCGCAGCTCTGCAGCCCGTAGGGCAGGTCGGCGGCCGGCGGCAGGTAGACCCCGCCGTGGGCGTAGTAGCCGCCGCCGCCGCCGCCGCCCCCCGCGCCGCTGCCACCACCGCCAGCCTCGCCTCTGCCCGAGCTGATGAGCGAGTCGACCAAAAAAGAGTTCGCGGCGGGGCTCTCCGAGCATGACATTGTTGTGGGATAATTTGGCGAAGGGAGCAGATAGCCCTTTCTGGCTGACATTTCTTGTGCAAAACATGCTGAATACGATTAGCAATCCCCCCGCATCGCGGCGGGTGCCCGCAGCCAATCCTGAGCCAGAGTTTCCGCGCGACCACTCCCAGTTTGGTTTCGTAGGCGCGGGGCCGCTCTCCGAGGGCGCCCTCTGAGCCCATGATTGATATAAATATGTAATCTGTATTGATGGGCCGGGAGACGCACACCCGATACCTCAGCCCAAAGGCCAGGAGCTGTGGGGGCTGCCCCAACGTGGCTAGTGGGGGGCCTGGCCCCTGTGCTAGCCCCGCCCACGCTCGGACGTGAGCCCTCCTGTCGGGTCTGTTTGAAGGGCCCTTGGGCCCCCCGCGCAGTTAACAAGTGGGGTGTTTATGGTGCGCACCCCGGCCCGCCTTGGGTGCTCCCCATTCTTGTTTCGGAATCAGCCACTAGCCCTCCAGGCACTCTAACCACTAAGGGGACCTGTCGGGGCCTCAGGCTCTTCCTTTTAAGCTCGGGACCTGGAGCTGTCTCCCCAAAGTGGCAGACCTGGCCCTAAAGCCACCAAGAAGACCCTTAGAGTGTCCGAGATCCAGCGCTCACTGGCAGCTGGCTATTGCCACTTCTTTCTTGCACCCCACACAGGATTTTCCCCAAAATGGCTTCTCATCTCTCTACACTCCTCTCGGCCAGTCGTTGATCCAGTTAGGATCTTTGCTTCTGGCGTGCTCACCTGGCTTGCTTTCTCTGCAGCTCCTGTCGGTGGACCCTGCTGAGCTGAAACAAGCTGGGGGGAGGAGGGGTGGTAAAAGCAACTGGTAACCTTGGCTGAAAGACTGCCCTACCCCTATTTGGAGGTCCCAGCCAGATCCAGGCACCCCACAGCCCCATCACCCGGGTAGCTTCCAAGCTCATATGCCGCTTCTGGGAAGTGAAAGAAACATTGCTCTTCAGGGTCTTCGGTTTGACCGGAGACCAGACCTGGAGGGGGAAACTTGGAGGAGGGGGCGGCCGATGGACGCCTCCGCCTCAAGCTCTCCCTTTAGCCTTGGCATTCGCACGCTCTCGGAGGTTATGACAGGAACCAGTGTCACCACACTCCTGCCTCTCCGTCCCCTCCCCTCTTCCCCCCTCCCCTCTAAACCCGCGGCTGGGGCAGCCCTCACTCCTGCGGTGTGCGCATTTTAACAAGACCCGCAGTGAGGAAATCCGTTCCCGGCAAGGCCGGGCTGGGCTCGTGGCCCATTTATAGCAGCGTTCGGAGGCCAGGCCCTTTGCTCAGTAGACTCCAGGGCCTCCTTCGTCCCTGGCCGTAGGGACGCGCTTCTTAGTCAACTGGAAACTGCTGGCCCAGGGCGCTAGCCCCGGTGTGGGCCTCATACGTATCTCAGGAAATGATACCTTTTCCGGCCGGATCCAGTGGAGCCCGGGAGCTCGCTGCCTTGCCCCAGGTCTGTGGGCCACAGCTCTCCAGGATGCCCCAGGCCTGCCCGCCGCACCAGCTCCAGCCCCTGCAGAGGCCTTGACTGGCGCTGCCGAACGCCGGGATCCCAGGAAGCAGAGCGCTCAGGCCTCTGCGTACAGCGGGGAAAGACCCTTGCATCCCGGGTGATGTGCCAGGTACTTGGCCTTGTTCCTCCCATCGTGCACCTAGTCGGAGAAGGAAGCCGAGCCCGAGAAGACCCAGAGAGAGTACCCGGGAGGGCTGGCGGAAGAGCCCTGACGCGGGCTTCTGAGATGCAAGCGGTCGCGGTCTGCGCCTGTTGTGGCTGCTCCGCGGGCCGCCGCACCCCCGCTTCCCACTCTGCAGAGCTTGCGTACCACGGCTCGCGCTGCGCTCCAGCCACTTCCACCCGGCCGGCCTGTGCCTCACGGTGACTGGCTCCGCGGACCGAGCGTCTGGGGTACAGAGGAGGGAGATGGAGCGAGACAAGAAGGAGAGAAGGGCTGAGGGAGAGAAAGGAAAGGGGCGGGGGGGAGAAGGGGAGAGAGTCTGAGAACCAATTCTCTCCAATCCAACGAGATCCTGAGGCCTAAGTAGCAGCAGCGGCCGAATCAAGTCTGTGTGGAGAGATCAGGAACTGTCCTTCACTCCCCACCTCCTTCCCGCGAACAAGGCCAAGACAAATTCTAACCTGGCTAGGCCCAGAGGCCAACAAACTTGAATAGGGAAAAGCTTCAGAGCAGGACAACCTAGGACCCCTGTCTGGATGGGCTTGGTCCTTATCCAGCTCTCCAGGAGGGTGGAACGCTTTTGGACTGTTGCACTCAGCGTGCTACTGGGAAACGCCACAGAACTGAGGACTGCCTGAGAAGGGGGCTTTGCCCCAAAGCACTGTGCATGCCAATCAAGAAAGCTCTGTAGAGTGTGAAGTAAGGCCCAAGAACAGGAGAGGAGTCCTTGAGGAGAATGAGTCCCTGCAGGCCGTTTGGGCCAGGATTTGGTTCCTCTCCACACTAAAAGCAGAAAGCAGCTTTCCCAAGGCTGTAGGCTGGGAAAGGAAGAGCCAGTGGCTATAGGAGAGAATGCTTGAGATGGCAGAAGCTAAGAAAATAAAATGAAAGTCAATGATCTAAGCCTATCTTTCTTTTTGAAAGTTAAGGCCCCCTTGGAAAAGCTAAGGCCAAGCTCTGATTCTTATCCTGTGAAAAATGCACATCTGGGCATTCCCACAATTTGACCCATCATTTTCAAGGAGTTCACAGACCCCTTACAGCCTTCTCCTTGGGCCCTCCAGAATGTTCCAGAACTCTCAGGAATTCAGCAACCCTGCCAGTTTGACTGGTAAGACAAGCCGGGTGCCTGGCTGTAGGCATCTCAGGCTCAGCCTGGTCAGCGCCCTGTAGGGTGACCAAATGGGCTTCTAGGCGGGATGGGATCCAAGAACACACAGGTGCCAACCAAGGTGACAAAAGCCAGCTTGGTACTGCATCTGCTTTAAGAAGGCCCCCTTGGCGGCGGACTTAGAGGAGGCGGAAAGCCCGCTGCAGCCTTGCAGACCATGGCATTGGCACTTGGGTCTTCACTGACCTTTGGGAAAGCTGAATGTTTTTCTCCAACCTCTTTTCTCCCCCTTGCAATAAACCAAATGGGATGTTGAGTTTGTGCTGTTTCTTGCTTTAAAAAAAAAAAAAGATGACGATGATGAAGAGTGTGTAAGCCCGGGTAAGAGTCCCTCTCTGGTCCCAGACTGCCACCCCACCCCCACCGGGGCTGGCCGAGCTGCGAGCGAACCGACAGCCTGCCCCAGGGCCTGGGACGCAGACCGGCCTGCTGCCGCTGGTTCGCACAAGAAGATATCCACGCAGCAGAAGCTCAAGTTAGATGCTGCTGCCCTTTCAACTGGTCTTGGAGCTCCCAGCAACCCGGACCGCGCCCCCCCCCCAAGGCTCCGCACTCCCCAGACTATAACACCGAGGTGTTAACTTCCTCAATAGAATATTCGGTTTATCGATCGCCAGGGCCTTCTCAAGGTCCCCCATCCCCAGAGATTAAGAAAAGCGATTCAGTTGCAGCATGGGTCGGCTCCTGGATATTGTCTTCCCTCTAGCCCCTTTGCGGTCTTTCCCTCTCTCCCTTTCGCCCTCCCTCCCAGCAGCTGAATTTCTCTGTCCCCCTCAGGATGCCTTTGACCTAAAGCTCTGGGTGCATGCTTCCTTCAACCAGGCCTGTGTAGAGGTTATGTGCAGCCCCCAAGGCCCACGTTTTATTTCGGAGTAAATATCATCCATTTCTACCTGGGTAATAATGCTCACCCTCCCCGTGGCTGTGGAGCCCAAGTAAAGGCCAGGCAAGTGGAATAAACCCTTTGGCGAGGATCACGGTGCATTTCACCCGATAGCGGATTCCTCCTTCTGAGTAGGCCCTTGCAAACGATGAGAAATAACAAACTGTTACTACCCAAAACCCCCACTTCCTTTTAAAAATACTAGGTACAGAGATGGGGATAGCCAGTAAACAGTTTGTATCTGGAAGTCGTTCTCAGTGTTTTCCAGGCTCAGAATTATCCGACCGATTGTGGAGTTGGGCTGCGACCCCACAGAAGGAAAATAAACGCTCCTTTCACATATCCACTTTAACAAAAATTCTGGACTTCTCTGATTCTCACATTTACTGTATGGTTAGAAAATTTTTTTGTAAGCCATGACGTTCTTTCTCGTTCATCTTTAAGAATGTCAACATTTCCAGGGAAATTTGTTGTGTCTGTTTTGAATTAATCAGGTGCAATCTATCCCTAAACAACCCGCTTTAAATTTTTCTCTAAATCCAACCACTAAACTGGCCCTTCTCTCCTCATGGGGGAGTGTTAGGGCCTTTTCACACATTCCCCAAATTACAATATGCTTAATTTTGTCCATAATAAACTGTCTCTGACTTTGAAACCAGAGGTGGCTCTGGGATTTTAGGGAAGGCTCAGGCTGCAGAAAGCGTGGTGCGGGTGCCCACTCGGTGTGGTTCCTGGGGTTGCCTTATTTTGGCAGAGTTTGGGAGCCCACACTCAACAAAGACTAGTGACTTTTGATAGGCAAGATTTACACACACACACACACACACACACACACACACGGAACTCATATTTTCTCTGAGATTCCCTCCCCCCATTCACCCATGCACTATATATTTGTGAAAATAGTGATTTCAAGAAACTAATGAAAACATATTGGAATAAAAACTTAAACATAAGAAAAGAGGAAATTTGAATCTAGCCTCTGAAACGTTAAGTGAAATGAGTATTTAAAACTTGTTTTGTGACAACCCTGATGGAGAGACTGTGATCAGAGTTTATCCTCCATGCTAGCTTTTGAAAATGTATAGGTATATACCAATACAGTTTTCACATATTTGCAAAATATCTCATATTTACATCTAAGAAATCACTGCAAAACCCCAGCTAGGTTTATAGCAGTGCATCCCAAATAAGCAAATACCGCTTCTCTGGAAGCCTCAAAAATCATATGCGACTTTTTGGAATTGGCCTTTTTCAGAACAAAGGTTTTCCCCAGGCTGCTGGACAGACCTAGACACTGCACCTAGTAGAAAACCAGAGACCTCCCGGATGTCTGCCCCAGGGAATAAGACAGCCTCAGCGGCCACGGTTGCTAACCACCTCATTGTTTAGAGTAGAAACTTTGTTTTCCCCAGTACCTCCATCTCTCTCACTCTCTCTCCCCTTCTCTCTCTCTCTTTCTCTTTTTGTTGCCACCACAACCCCCACCCCGGCACTGCCAGAACCCCTTCACTTGGATGCCCCCCATCCCTGACTCATCCCATTCTGAATATTTCTACAAAATTGAAAGATCGCCTTGGGTGCATTGCTGGCGCAAGGAGCTAAAATCGTCAACTTTTCCACTTAGGCCTCCCTCTGCTTTCCAACCTTAGGGAGCGATGGGAGAAAGGAGGGGGTGGGCTGAGCGCCTATAGCGTCACCCGGAGCGCACAAACCCAGCCACTTATCCCAGTCCTGCTCTGACATGGGCCACCTCCCCACTCCCGACTCAGCCAGACTGGAATTGCTAAACTTGTGGCCTCTTACCTTGACACATTTCCGAAATCACTGCCAAGGGACAGCAAGCAGGCTTCTCCGCGGCGCGACGCCTGCGAGGCCTAGAGAAGGCGCGTTGCTTTAAATTACAACACCAATTACTTCTTGAAGGTGAGCCCCCCCCTTATTTTGATACTAAGGGGATCGGGACAAGTGAAATAATGTAACGTGCTGCTCTTAGTATCAGAAGCGAACAAAGGCCAAGAATCGCGCTGGGGTTCCCGGCTCCCCGGCGGCTTTGACATTGATCGGACGTGCGCCATCTCGTGGCGGCTGCGTGACTAGGCCCGGCACGAACTTCAGCCGGGAGCCGGGAGAGGGAAGCAGGCGCTAGGCATAGACAGAGGGGAAGAATGTGCCCAGCTCGCTGCTAAACAGATCTCATTTTTACATCTAAGAAATTGCTGCAAAACCCCAGCCGGGTTTATAGCGGCGCATTCCAAATATGCAAATTGGCCGGCCCCGGACGGGTTTACGACCACATTGTCACAGCCATCGGAGGATGGGCTTTTATAGGGCTCAGAAATCAAACCCGCGCCCGCTCGCCGCCCGCCAGCGAACAGTCCGCCTGGCTAGACACTCTCTAGCAACTTGCAAGACTTTGGTTAATCTTTAACCGTCCCAAAGGAAGTCTTTCCTTAAACCCTGGGCTTCCCTGCCCACCCCTCCCTGCCCCCAGGAGAGTCGTTGTTCACCTCCTTGTGTATGTTCATCAACCTAGACATTCATCTAGGGGGGTCTGTCCCATTCCCCTTTGAGCTCGATTTCCCCAGTCGCGCCAGTTAGACAAACACACAAACAAATAAACAAAGCAGGGTCTGGGGTCTGGGGCCTCTCTCCAAATTCGATCTTCTCTGCAACTCTGGCCCTGCCTGGGTGGCTGGGGAGAGGGTGGGGGTAGAGGTGGGGGGTGGGCAACAAAAGGCTCTGGCCTTTCCGCCCTGCCCCTCAAGGTTATGGGTGATGTCCAAATTTAAGGCAGAAGTTCAAAGGCAGGAAACAAAGAGTAAACAGGCATCTTTCTTTCCCCAAAGGGAAAAGGCAACCTCAGCTGGGAGCTTGGGACAAAGTGTCCATAGAGGCTCCTGAGAGTCTGCTCTTTGTACCCAGACTGGTCTCTGTCTTCCTAAGGGGACCCCCAGGGCACCCTAGAGTGGTTCCACTTCAGGCCTCCTAATCCTGAGGTGAGCAAGCCCAGCCTGGGATCAAACTCATTGACCACCTCAAGCTCCAGGGCTTTCTCCCAGGCCTCTCTCCAGTCTGAAAGGATGAAACCCCCAATTCCAGGTCCTGAAATACCCCATTCATGGGACCCCCACTTCTGCAAAGGACCTGGCCAGTCACCTTGGCTTCCCAAGCTTGCTTTCTAGTGGAGTTAAAATCCTGACTAAGACACCTCCCCACCCCCTCAGGGGCCTGGTAACTTGCCCCTTGGGGGGAGTGATGGGGGGCAGACATTTGGCAGTAAAAGGCAAACAGGAAGAGGAAAGTCACACCAGAACCCAGTACTCAAGTTTCCAGTCTTTATTTTCCTTGTGCCCTGTCGCCTGTGTACATGCTGCGACATACGTGGTGGGTGAGAACGGAGGACAGGCCAACACTCCCGTTACAAACAGAGTCACCAGACACTTCTTAAAACAGGGAGGCAGAGGAGATTCAGTGGGAGTGCCTGACTTTCTCAGCTGAGGTCTCCAGACCCTGGAGGGCCAAACTATTTCAGAGCATCCCCCTAATGTTTTCCAGACATTGCAAGAAATTAAAAAGATAATTCCTAACACCCTTCCCGCCCCTCCAACACCCCAAGGAAATCAACTAATGGCAAAATTTAGAAAGTATTCAAACAAAATAGGTTATGGTTCTTTTATTTACAAGTCTTTTGAACACCATCCCTGTATGAAGCGTACATTCAAATATTCTTTAGCAGTGAGTGAGTTTAACCGTGGAACACTGTAAACAGATAGAGCCTTTAAATATTCTCTTCATCATCTTTTTCCCTCTTTACGTTGCATCTTTTAAAATTCGCTTTGGTTCCTGCAGGGAAATATATATAATATAATATAATATTTATTTTTTTAAAATAATTCCAAACGCTCTTGAGTTCTTGGAAGGTTGCTGGAAGCTTCCAAGCTCAGTTCTGGGGCGCAAAGGGCAGAGTGCGGTGCCAGACTGGGTGTTTTGGGGACTCAAGCCCCTCATAGCTGGGGACAGCTGGCCAGGCCCACTGTTCCGCTGAACAAACCCAAGCTTCACTTAAGTGTGGTGGAGACTTAGCTAGGCTGCCGCACTCCACAGGCATTTCCTGCAGAGATCTTGGGGCTAGCGGGAAAGGTCTGCTCTGCGACCAGGCTTTAGGCCTGAGTGGCAGTCCAGGAAGAAGGCCCTCATCGGTAGGAAAAACTAGGTGGGCTGCAGGAGGCTACTGCTAGAAGCTCCGGCCTCGGACAGTGCGGTGAGTGGCTAGGAGGGGTGGAGAGCCCCTAATGCCACCTGGAATTGATTTTTCCCCCCTCAAGGATCAGCAGCCCTCTCCCACCTCATAGCCACCTCTTAGTCCAGCCTTTCACATTGGCTTTGGAAAGCAGCCCCACTCCAGACATCTAGGAATCCTCACCCCTTCCTCCTGCTCCTGTCCCCAAGCTGAACTGGGTTTAAAGATTGAATAGCTTCTTGGCGCAGGGGTCCTGGGGATGGGCAGGCTCCATGTGGAGGGTCCTGGGCCCAGGTCGGTCTCCAGGGCGCTTGGCAGGAGGCCCAGTCCTGATGGAGACCACACCCAGCCCAAAGCTCCACAGTCTCCAAGAATGAACCACCAGGGGTCCCAAACCATTCATTCTAGTTGATGCACAACTCTCCAAATCCAATTTTTGTTAGGAATCTTAACCACAGATGCCCAAGAGAGTCCCGGGCCGCCTTCTTAGAGGCTATCTCCGTGTAGCCTCCCCTCTTTTGCACATCTCTTTTCTTCAAAAGTCACCACGTGCCTTGACCTTGTCAAGGGCAAAATCTGCATATAATCTCACGTGTATCAAGCCCCCCACCCAATTCCAGCTGGCTGGAGCCTTAGAGGAGCGGGTTGGCCGAGTAGTACTGTAAACGGTCTCTGTTAATTTTTTTTTCCTTCATTCTCCTGTTCTGAAACCAGATTTTGACTTGACGGTCGGTGAGGTTGAGCATGCGAGACAACTGCAGGCGCTTTTCTTTGTTGATGTACACACTGAAGAAGAACTCCCGCTCCAGCTCCCGGATCTGGTACTTGGTGTAGGGGCAACGCTTTTTTCTGGTGCGTTGGCCACCTGTGGAGGGAGAAAGAAGCAGGGAGTGAGCCAGGTGTGGGGGCTGCAATCCATCCCAGAACCCCGAGTGGAGGAAAAGGGCTGGCCCATGGGACTGGAGGCCCTGTCCTAGCCCCATTAAGGTCCCCTCCGTCCCCTGCCTTCAGGCTCCTACTGCCCGCTGGGGACAGGCTGCAGGCGGAGACTCAGCCCCAGATAAAAGCCAGCTCCCTAGATAGGCCCCCAGGGAAGCTGCTCACACTGCCCCCAGAGCAGAAAGGAGGGCTCCTTTAGCAACAGGCGGGCATGCTGGGGCCTCAGAAGCGGCTTTCAAAGCCGCCGAGAGGGGGTCGCCGGCTGCCTCCAGCCCGGCCAGACTAAACAAACAGCCGCCCGCGGACATTTCACCTTCCAGCACCTGGGCGGCGGGTTCCCGGTTCCCGAGGCAGTAAAGTCGACCCCAGGCCCAGCCTTTCCCGGCTGCGGCCGTGACTCGGCCCTCGTTAGCATCTGAGGCCGCTGCCGGGTCTTTGTCAGCCTGAGTCCTGGCCACCAGCTCCTGCCTCCCTGACCAGCCTCCTGGCTTCCGCGAGCTGAGGAGGTGGCAGCGGAAGCCCCCTACCACGGGCCTTCCCTGAGCACCAAGGCCACACAGCCATCCTGCCTCCCCCCCCGCCCCCGGCTGGCCAGGGGTGCTGTTTTAGATAGCGTGGAGGGAAGAGGGGTTTCCTAAAGCTGCGGGCAGGCTCGACCTGCCCCCCTTTTCAATAAAACTTCACAGGACCGAGAGGAAAAAAAAAACCCGCTTTTGACAGAATGAATAACAATTGTGAGTAACATGCAGTGGGACAGAAGGCGGCACGTAATTGCCACCGCGCCAGAGGAAAATGGCTTCCTTTGGATAAAAAGGGCAGCTTTGGCTTAATTTGTTTCTTTTAATATATTGCTCGAGCTAAGCGGGCTATTTTATCCGTTAAACACGCTCCTAGCGCCATCGTTAAACAGCGACGCCTTTGAATCCCGGCCGGGACTGGAGTCCCGGCGCAACACATGGCTTTTATAAAAATCTCCGGATTACCTCGCTATCAAAGGCTCCCGGAGCCCTTGCAGGGGGAATTTACAGGCGTCCACCTCCGGCTCCCCAGCCCGAGCTGGCCCCGAGCAGGGTCGAGCTGCTGGGCTTGGGACTGAGAAGGGAAAAAAGGGAAAAAGGGAGTTGTGTGTGTGGTTTTTTTTTTTTTTTTTATTTTTTTTTTTTATTTTTTTTTTGTTTTTGCAGGCATGCCTTGGCCGGTGGGTATTTCACGGCCAATTTCAGCACTCGCCACGTGATCCCGCCTTTTATAACAAAGTTTTGTTGGGGGAAACCTAAAGGCCCTTCATAAACCTTATATGCTTATAAAACAGCATATAAAAATTTAACAGCGGTGCTGCGCTAGATTTCCAACTCCCCTTTCATAAAGCGCAGGGCGCTGCCTTTATACGTACTGGAGCCGCCGGCCTTGTCCTCAGTGTGGCCGGAAGACGACTCAGGGCTGCTGCTGCTCTCAGGGCGCCGTCGCCGCTCCTTCTCCTCCTCCGCCGCCGCCGCCGCCGCCGCCTCCCGGCAGCCGCCGCCGCCACCGTCCGAACTTGAAGTTGCGGGCGTGCCCGTGCCCGTGGCCGCTGCCGCCGCCGCCGCCGCCGCGGAGGTCGCTGCGGCCGCTGGGGGCCCCTTCTCGGCGCTCTTGTCCCCGGGGTAGTCGGAGGAGGCGAGGTTTTCTGGGGTGCCGTAGGCCGTCTCGAAAAACTGGTCGAAAGCCTGTGGCAGGACGCCGTTCCTGCCCACGGTGCTATAGAAATTGGACGAGACGGCGGGGGTGGGGTGGTGGTAGACGTTGGCCGAGCTCTTGGCCAGCACGTCGCCAGGCACGCCGGCCGCGCTGGGCGCCTGCAGGCAGTCTCTGTGCACGAGCTCCTCCGCGGAGTAGCAGTGAGCCAGATTGCCGCGGGGGTGCCATTTAGTGGCGGGCTCAATGGCGTACTCTCTGAAGGTCACTTCGCGTACGGGTTGGACCTGGGGCAGGTTGGAAGAGTAGGAGTATGTCATTGGGCGCGAAGACGGGGTCTGGGGCAGAAAAGAAGGGAGGCTGGAGAAATCTGGACCCGAGACGTAGTAAGTACAACTTGGCAAATACATGTTAGAGGAGCAGGGACCACGCTCATCAAAATCCATCATTGGGCTACCTTGGGCTCTCCGCAGTAGCCGAGCTTAACATGATTCTCCACTGCAGCTGCCTCTTTGAAGCGGATCCGTGAAGTAGAAATTTGGAGACGTAAGCTGACGTGGAAATCTATCCCCATCCTTAGCAGGGAGGTGCTGGTCATGTGACCCGATGTTGAAATTGACAAGCTGCAAGCTGGTCCGGGCCTTTTTTTTTTTTTTTCCCCTTTCCTTCCCCCCCTCCCCCTTCCCCGGCTTCCTTTCTTTGTAGCCACCTCAGGGGAAGCAACAGATCGTCACTCGGTGTTCTCACCGAAAGCACGTAATCGCCGGTGTAACTCATGTTGGCTGGGGGGCCTCCCGGCGCGCGGCGAGGCTGAGGTGCGCCCCATGCCACTCGCTTGTGCTCAGCGGCACGGTCCTGGCCCTCAAGTGCGCCGAGGGCGGTGAGAGAGCTCAACTCCTGCCACCCATCACTCCCCGGGTGAGGGATGCCCCAGGCTGGGGGTGGCCGGGTGGGAGCTCGTCGCTGCGTGGCCGGTGCGCGGTCCTGGAATCTATTCTCCTGGAGGCTCGCGTTCGCACCTCCTTCGCTATCCCCCTCCCACAAGCTTGCTCTGGGAACCACCTCTGTCTCCGACTCTGGCCGGACCCCTTCGGGGCCAGGGTTCGCAGCCGTGGATGTGCCTGCCTCGTGGCTTGCCCGATTTGCACGGTGACTTGATTACACGCTCGCATTCATGGTCACTTCCGAAGCGCTTTAGTGCCTTCCGTCCCTAAACCGCCAACAACCAGGGCGGCTTCCCCCGCGGTTTGTCAGGCATCTGCAGGTCCCGGAAGGGCCTTCGTCTTACCCGGGATCCACCTCCACTTCACCCTCCCCGCCGGCCTCCTCACTCCATCCCTTGCCCTTGAAGAAACCCCTTCCTCCTCGCTGCCTGCCGGGGGTCGGAGTCACTCAGCGGAGCCAGACGCGTGGGGGCTGCGCCACTGTGCACGCCCGCCTGGTCTTCTGGAGCTGAGGACTCGGGAAACCACGCAGTTGAGGCGAGCCTTGGGCTGCTTAGAAGCGCTGACATCCGAGGAGCCTTTCCTGGGTATGCTGCACCTTCCGGGGGCCCACCAGGCTGCCAGCAGAGCTGCAGAGTTGAAGGAGAGTGAGGGCAGTGAGGAGGAAGGAGGCTAGGGCCAGCGAGCTGTGGCTGAGAAAGGGGTAACCCGCCTCCTCTCCTTCCTTGCAAAGCGTGAGAGCCAGTGATGTGCAAGCAGAAAGAAACTCAGAAGGCTGGGAGCCTTTTCTGCTACTCATCCCACAGAAGGAACACAATGCTAAAGAAAAGAGCCATGCTTCTCCAACTCCTGGCACTGTGGGTGAAGAGAACGCCCTGAAAAGGCTAGGTTTGAGCCAAAGATAGAGACAGGGGTCATAGCTGCTAGTAGGAGACTAGCTTTCTTGGGAAAAGGAAAGAAAAAAATTAAGATGATGAAAAGTGCTTGCCATCCTGCAGGATTGAATGATCAACGTTTGGGAGAAGTGAAAGAAGAGGGCATAGAGCAGCTAAGCAGGACCGGCGACTGGGAGGGGCCCAGAGGCTTCCCCACACCTATCTTCTTGGAAGGAGCTGGATGTCGCTGAAGGAAAGTCGAAAAATGAAAAAGGATAACCTTTTCCCTTTCCCCATCCAGGAAATAGCTGAAGGTATTTATATATCTTGGGGAGATTTAGAGTATAAACTCTAAGATCTTTGGTATTTAAGTGTCAACATCGATTTATTTATTTATTGCTGAGCTGACTGCAACTGACTCAATAACAAATCTAATCATGTATTGCACTGGAAAAGAACTATTCTCATTATGTATTTTCTCCAAATGATGGCCCACCATTGCGTTTGAATACCCGCTGTAAATATCAATAATATCAAGTAATTACTCTGCAGTGGAGTAAACTAATTTATTAGCATTAATGTTTATGTGGCTCCTACCCCCTTCCTTTACAAGGGTTTCTTATCACAAATCAAACTACTCGGGCACATTGGTTTAATGAACTCTTTATTCAGGATTTGCTTCAAGAACTTTCATATCCCTTGAATCCCTGAGAGTTGAACTTAAAATTATTTGTGCATCTTCAGCTTGACCTATTTGTCCACTGTGGCTTGTGCAGAGGGCATCAGCGGTGTGGGTGAGAAGGTCTGGTGGGAAAGAAGGTTGCTGGGGAAGGGCAGCCTGAGACCTCCTAAAGCTGGGAATCACAGTTACGGGATTGCCCTGCAGCGAAAAAACTTCGATTTCCAGCAGTGACCAACAAGGCAAAATATTTATTTCTCCACAGCATCTCTTTCTTGGAGACAGAATATAAAAGGGAGAGGGAGAGGTTTGCGAACAGTAGTATCTGAGCTGTTCCCTGGCTTGATTTTGGCTCTCCCAAACTATCTCCCGGCAGCCCACCCAGTCCCCGCCACCCCGACCCTCGAACAAAAGGAATGCTTGAGGGGTTTCAGTGACTTTGCCATAACAAAGGCGCCACCATTTCGGGGCTTGCCCCGCCCCTGGGTGAAGGCAAACAAATTCTTGCACTTGTATTAGGGCTTTTAAGACTATAATTGAACCCGGGGGCGTCTAGGAGAACCGAAAACAGTTCTAGACAGACCTGGGGTTTTATAGCAGTTTTGGCAGTCAACTTCAGCTTGTGCCTAAGCAGACCGGCTGCGGTGGCCCGCCCGCGGGGGGACGCCAGGCTGCCTCCCCCAGCTGCACGCAGTCCCTCTCCTAACTAGATCGGTTTTCGCCTAGGTGCCAGGGAGAGGGGGTCCCGGCAGAAAGGTCAGTATGGGGGTATATGCTGTTCTGCATGATCAATGCCTCCCATGTCCTTGAGAGCCAAGCCGAGAGGGTGCCAGCAAGTCTGGATCCCATGGGTGTCTGCAGGAGACAAAGACAAATTTCTGAGGAAAGGCTAGGCCGGAGGAAGGCTGTCCCAAAGCGGTCGGCAGGGCAGTTCAGAAGGCTGTACCAATGCGGGGTGCCAGGAGGGGCACGCAGCCTGGAAGAGGGTGTGTGGGGGTGCTGCGGTGAAGATGGATGAAGGGAAAGGCTTTTGATGGCAGGAGAAGAGAAAACGCCTGGAGTGGCGAATGCTTTTATTTCCCCAGCAGAGACAGGAGGGGGTGCTCCGATCCCCAAGGCTTCGCACTGTTCCCAGCTTTGTCCGCTCCTGGCCCTCTTGCCCGGAATACACTGGCAGAGTGAAGGTTTGCATGGGGGGTGTGTAGTTGGGGGTGGTCGCAGATCTGAGGATCAGATCAAATCTGCGGAAGCCGGGGAGGCAGAACTGCAGCTCCTCGGTTTTGACTTTGCTCTGAGCCTAACTGACTCTTCCGCTTTGCAGGAGGCCCAACAGCTGAAGGGAGCCCACCCGACTCAGGGAAGACCTGACGGGTGCTAAGGCCACCCTGGAAAGCCACGTCCGAGTTGTATTTCTTGAAGAGATTGAGTGGGCAAGGCTAGGACATTGGCCCTGGCAGCTGGTTGCCCATGAAGTGTCCTTTCTCAGGAGCTCCACAGCGCGGGGCCATCTCCAGAAAACAGTCTCCAGCATGTATTTCCTTTTATCCTCAACCCAGAACCCCACGGCAGCTAATGCAAAAGGCCAAAAATGTTCTGGAGGAAGAAAAACAAAGGCAGGAAGTGGCGGCGGCCTGACGGTTCGTGTGTGTCTGTGGAGAAGGGAGGGAGCCTTTTCAATCTCTTCTTGTTGTTTTTCCAAACTTCAAGGTCTAGGCAGCCCTCGCAGGGCCGGGCCCTTTCGCTCCCCAAGCAGCGTTTGGAGACGGCCACCCGGAGAGGAGAAGGATGGCTCCCGAGCCCGCCCTGTCAAGTGGAAACGGCTAACGAGGCGATTTGCTCAGCAAAGCAGACCAAGCCTTTGCAAGGCTCCGTTTGATTTGACCCTAAATGGGGGAGGGGGGAGTTTGAGGGGTTCGGCAGTACCTCCCGGATCCTCCTTGCTGCGGCTGAGTGGGCCCTGCTGGGGAGGATTCCTGCGTCCTGCGCCCCACCCACCTTCCCAGGCAAGATACTGGAATAAATTGCGTCCAGGTGCCTCTGCCCAGCGCTGCCTCTACTTCTTCTTGTAGCCGAAGGGTGCCTGCTGGCGGTGCCCAGGCCGGGTGGCCTTGGAGCGGTCGGTGCGCACCAGGGCGACGTGAAGCTTTTGCACCGGGGGTTGTCATGCTGGGGGCGTTTCCAGCGCAGTCATCTGAGGGCCATGAGCTGAAAGGACTGTCACTTGATAGGCAGCTTAACACCTGCTCACTCCAAGGGAGAAACAGAGCAGTGGGCAGGGAGTAACTCCAGACTCTGGGTTCCCAACCCCATGTGGCACCGCTCCTGGGCTGCCCTCTTTTCTCCTTGGTGCCAGCTTGGGCACTGGGACCAGCTCATTGACCCCCAAATCTGAGAATCTGAAGTCCCCAATGCCTGCACGTGCAGCCTCTTGACTGCTCTGCATGTAGTCAGTAGTGTGAATGCCAATACCAGGCTGCGCGCTCACCACATTCCCTCCTTAGCTGATCCTGTCTCCCGGCAGCCCCTGCTCACCTGTCTCCCTGTCCTCCTCTTTCCAGCAGAGTCTCCCCTTCTGCAGCCTCCTGCCTTTTCTGATACCCCTCCTAGGCTGAGCAAGAACTGAGGGCACCCAATCCTCAAGCACAGAGAAGGAGGACTGTTAGGTTCCTGGACCCCCCCCCCACCACCACCAGTTTAGGCCTCCACCAGGGGTCTGAACTCGATCTCTTACCTCATTCTTCTGAACACTCCATCCCAAGGCTCTACCATGTCCTTTTTCTCTCTCCCCTCTCTCCCCAATACTCCCTTCTTCTCTTCTTGGGACCTAGCTCCTGGATGGCAGCCAGGAGGGGTCAGGCTCACTGGACAAACCAAAACTCACTTGCAAAGATCTATAGTCATTTATCTATGGATCACTTAGGGCACCAATTTTTTTTTTTTCCTACTCTTGTTGGACTGAGCCCCTAGCAACCTCGGTCCCTAAATGTCACACCTATTTCTAGAAAGCTCCATTGAAGACTATTTCAACCCCAGTGACCATACTGCACACAGGTGCAAAAGGCAACTGGTGGCCCAAGGTAAAAACAGCCACTGAGTCTTTCCTAGGGTTGGAGGCCAGGCTTTTATTTGGGGGCTGTCTCCTTCCAGGTGGGAGGTGTCTGGAGGTGCATCTGTCCTCCATGGTGATTCTGGGTAACGGGTTGTTTGTGAGAGGCCAAGACATCTCCAGTATTTGTTCTCAGGGAACAGTCTATCGGCAGATCATGGCCAGTCTATCACATTTCCAGGCGCTGTCCAGAGGTGGCCCTGAGGCTACAATGAAATATTAGGAGACTCTCTCTTCACTACTAGGTGGAGGCAGGGGTTAGCTCATTATCCCCTTGGCTTGGCAAGGCACCCTCCTGTCCAGAAGCTCCTCTACACTTCCCTATAGCACAGGAACAGGTAATGCCTTGAACTTGGCCTTACGGTTGGTTCTCATCTGACTCACAGATTCAATCCTCCAAGGCCCCTAAACATCTGAAGAAGTCCACATCCTCCCCCTGGCCACTGAAGAGTGGGGCATAGGGCTCAGTTGAGGGTTTTAGATACCCAAGCGATCTGGTTATATTTAGTTTAGTGGGTCCCAAACTGATGGGAGAGAGTTACTTCCTTTGAGAAGAACTATTTTTATTTTTATTATTGTAGATTCATTATAAAAAAAAATCCCCCCCTTATCAAATGGGAACAAATGGAGTATGGGAAACTTTAAAGGACAAAGCCCTGGCTCTCGGCGTCTGCTGTCCATTCTCCCTGAAACTTCGGCTCAAACGGGTTTCTCCACCCGAGGGTATCTGCAATAAAGAGGACAAAAGAGGGCGGCCCAACCAGAAGGGCAGCCCTGGCCCTCAGCTGTGGCTCGCAGGAAGCCTCCATGCCCCAAGCTCCAGCTGCCTCTTAGGGCAGTTCCCCAGGCTCCTCTGTTTCTACTCGGGCGGCGATCCATGGTTCACATTCCATACTTGAAAAGAGCTAGCCCATGCCCATCCCAACCCTGCCCTAGGAGTCTCCCCTACATGCCCTTCCAGGCAGTTCTGTGATGGCACCTATCCATGCACAATTCCTCCAGCTAGTGTCCCCTCAAGGCCCTGCTCCACCCGTGCAGCTCTAGGGATAAAGCCCAGCTTTTCTGTCTTTTGTGGAAAAAAAAAAAGATGAAATCGTTTGCAGGGCCTCTTTGATTCACCTGGGGCAATAAGCTCAGGGCAGACCTCATGAAAGTTATTTGTTTATCACTGGGCCTGATGTGTGACCTGCTGCAGGCAAGCTATGGGCAGAGGGCAGGGGCTCCCACGCCGCCAGAACACAGTGAATGGGTTTGGGGGGCCCCCGGAGTCAGGGATTTTTACCTTTGGCAGAGTGCACCTCACTTCTTGGCCCAGATTTTAGGCAGGAGAAGAAGAGCATCAAAGTGCACAAAGCATCAGCTTGCACTTGAAAGAGCGTACCTGGACTCAAGGACCTTAAGAGAGGTTCGCAGCAGGGTCCTTGCTCCCCTATCCTATTCCTGGCCCTGCTGGCCCACAGGCCCTGCGGGCCCCTTGTTTCTGCCGGAGCCCAGAGCCCGGATCCAGCCACATCCGCTCTCCTGAGCTTGCAGGCTCTGCCTCTCTTCAGGGCTAGGCCTCCTCGGGCTCCGAAGTCTCCTAGACCCGCTCTTCCAGGACTCGACGGGGACATAGCCTGGGCCAACCCTGGCTGCGGGAACTCCTTTTCAGTCGGGCTGGGAGCGACAAAGTTGGAAGCCAGGAAAGGACCGCCGCCTCCAGTCCGAGAGCCCGGGCTATCAGAACCTGCATGCAGCCGGCCAAGTGTGGGTCCTGCGCCTTGCTGCGTCCGCCGCGGCCCTGACCGCGGAGGCAGCCACGGTGCGGAGGACTTGACCTTTGCGGCGCGAGGGAAGGGCGCTCTCTGAGCTGCCGGGAGGGGGATTCTGCTGTCTCCAGCTTCTCCCACCCAATAGCAGCCCGGACAACCCACGCAAGCTTCGCCGCTCACCCCCTCGCCCCCCTCCATTTTGTGCAATAGCTGCAGACCCGCAGCCGAAACAAAGCCCCCAGCAGTGCTCTCACCACCTCCTTTGCGAGCTCTGGTCCCCAACTCCCCTTGGCTAAAAGGCTCAGGGCTAAAGCCAAGCGGTCCAAGACCCTCCCCAGCGCCTCCTTCTCTCATTTGACCCCAGCCGCCCGTAGCCAATGCCAGGGTATTACTTTGGGTGCCAGCTTCCCGGGAGCGGGGTCCTGGCGTCGGGTTGCGGGCGGCGCCGGGCCTATGGCCGGGCCGAGCCGAGCCGAGCTGCAGAGGCGCTGGGCGCAGCGAGGCCCGAGGCTGCTTCCCGGCCCAGGCCCAGGCCGAGACCCGGGGCTGCCCGGAGCGCCCCGATTCGGGTGCACCGCGTTGTCCTGCGTGCCCAGCTCGCTCTCTGCTCCCTCGGATGTCACCCCACCCCTCGGCCCGGGGCTCAGAAAGCGGAAGTATTTGGTAGAGAAAAACACGGTTTCTTTTCAGCCCGTCTCAGAACCCCTTTTGGAGAAAATGCTCCTGTCAAGTTTTATTTCCCGTGCAAACCACCTTCCACGCTGCCAAGAATTAAGACCGGGAGAGATTAAATACCCGATTATTCTCTTGGGGAGGGCGGGGCGGGGCGGAGAAGCGGGCACCCGCACAAAACATTCGTTTGAATCGGCTTGTCCTCATCAACGCCTAGAGAGGCCCGCGAAGGCCCGCTCTCGGGCGACCGTGACGTCAGCCTGCAGCTGCGGGGCGACTCCCCGGCGCGGGTGCCCGGCCGGGCCCTCCAGAGTCCGCCTGGCGCGGGCCTGGGGGTCCGGCGCCTTGACCTCGGCCAAGCGCTCTGCGGCACTCCTCCTTCCACACGCAAGCCTTCCGAGCGAGGCCGGCTCTGGAAGGGTTTGAGCCTCCATTTTGAGTAGAGGGTTCCTTTAGAAGCATGGAGGATTTCGAGCCTCGCCTCTGCCCCCCGAGGAGCAGGCGCTCGGAGTCCGCAGCAGCGCTTCTCCTGCTCGTCCACGGCCCCGCACTCGGGGCGAGCCCCGCGCCGCGCACCGCCGCCCGCGAAGGGTCGAGCGTCTCGGAGAGGCCGTTGTAATGCTTTCTGCCCGGGGCATCCAGCCTTCAGCGGCGCGACGGAGCCGGGAAGAAATGAAGTCAGCTGTGACAAAGCCTTAGCTGCTTCGGTGGAGGGATTTTTCCGTGCCGGCGTCTTTTCTCTTCCCTTTAAAATCAAATTAAAAATAGCGAACACCTCGCAGGCATTCGGCGGCGCTAGGTAGATGTGCGAGGGTCGAAGCAGCCGATCAGAAAGTGGGTGTTTTCATAAAGAGTGAGGCCGGCTGTTATTTACCCGGCGGCCTAGCAGTTGAAAACTTAATTATTGTGTGCGGGTCCTAAAACCTAGGCATAAATCTTCCCCGACCGCTTGGATAACGCTACATCACTGCTTATGAAAAATGGGATGTGAGCTACTCGCTGCACATTTCTCTGATTCTCTAGGTCTTGGGCTGCTGACACGCATTCGATCAACTTTAAAGGAATGCGCATAAATCAGGAAGCCCCTAGCGTCTCTCGCGTAGAGGTCCGCAAATCCGGAAGGGCGCCTCTCAGCCCACCAGGTCTGGGGCTTAGCAGTCCCGGACAGCGATCGTCTCCGCTCCGAAACTCCGGAATTCGTAGAGAGGAAGCGAGACGCCGCATCTTCACCGAGCCCTCCAAGCCCACGCAGCGGGGTGTAATCTGCACATATATTATACGGTGAAATCTGTGTCACTGACTACCCGCACACATTCGTATCACCCTCAGCTGAATTTCACTGCCTCGTGAATTTTTAAGAAAACACTTCAATTAGGTTAAGTTTTTTAAAAAAAAGAATAATTTTCTTCCCTCCCTTTCTTTAAAAATCATCGTGTTTTTTTTTTTTTTTTTTAACAATTTAAGCGGATGGCTTCAGTTCTGCATCAGGCATAAATAGTAGTTAAATGCAAAGTGACATTTTACAATCATCCACTTCAAATACCTTAATAAATTTGACAGAATTAAGAGCATATGGGAAAAGTGTTTTTTTTTTTTAAAGTCCCACATTTACAATTTTTAAAATGGTAGGCCACTACAGGATTAAAAATCTTTGCAAATTTAATAGATGAAAACGGTGTCTAGCTGTTTCCATATTTACAATGTCTTGTTCAGAAAAGGTTTCCCTTTTAGGAAAAAAAAAATTGAATCAGCTATTCAACAACACTATCCTGGTGTCGGGTGTTATTATTCTTATATGGTGGCTGGAGTCCTCCTGGATATCTTTTTTTCTAAAGGTTTAGGCTAATTGCTATTTGGGCATTAGGGAGCCCTCATAATCCATGCTTGCCTCAGGTTATCTGGTAGATCCATGGGAATTTTAAATAAGAGGGGAGTTTGGTAAGATCGCCATTATCAACTACCATTTTAGAACAGGGGGAAAAAAACCCCACAAAAAACCCCTGACATGTCTTCTGTCATTAGTTTCAAAAATTGAAGAGAGGGGGAAAAAAAAAAGAAAAGAAAAGAAAACTACTACTTTACCCAGAGTTCCTGCGATGGGTTGTGGAAGGGGCGGTATTCCGGCTGCAGAGCTGCTGTTGGCCTCCTTCCTAGGCCTGAAGCTCAGAATATTTCTTACATCTAAAGAAAAATATCCCCCGTCAACAGAAGAGTCCCCTTTGGAGCTGTTCCGTAAACACACAGTATGACCCAGCTTTGAGGGGATTTTCCACCACTTTAAACATTTGGGGAGAAAGTTGTTACTTTGGCTTGATGGCAGCTCATTTAGAAAGGGAGTGCTGGGGCACACGATGTGGGGAGCTTGATCTGAAGCATCATTTTCATTTGTTTCCACAAGTGGAGTGAAAATCCACTTTCAGGACAGCAAAATTGGATTGCACTTCACAAGACCATTCCATATGTATGTTTTCAAGACCATGCTGTTTCTGAGACAGCTTTAGAGATTCCATAATTCTCCACCTATAAAGAAGCTCTAAGTCTTCAGGTCGGGGAGGTTTCCGTCAGCCAGGTTTCTAACCAACCAGTATTTCTTTCCATAAACCGATAAATATGGTTTTTTGATTCACAATTACTTTCCTCTAACATAAAGATAAAATTGACCTCATCTCAAAATTCTGCATCCTAAGGCTCCTGGTTCCACCAACATATATATACATGCATAGCATGGATTTGACAAAAACACATTACCCTATGTGTATATTAAATATAAAACATACATATGTATTATTTATGACTCTAAACACAGCAACTGATGTGTTGTTGGGGGTCAGTAAGTAGTAGATATAATATTTATTATAGTTTTGATGGTGACTGTTAATACTATCTGTATCTATTTCTTCCACAAATCAAACGGCAGCCTCACAAGCTCCAGTATAAGATTGCACGCACCACCCAGGAGCAGCACTCGGCTCTGAGCGATCCAGGATAACTCTCCTTCTGCATCCGTATTATGGTCATTTTGTAGCTATGAGATCTTTAAGCTCTCCATACTGACCTCTTAAGAGGTGAGTTTCTTTGAATTTCTGAAATGTAACTCTAGAACTCTAGAGTTAGCAAGGCATCTGAAACTTTTTATTTGCCGTATAGACTCCCCTATAGCTCTAATTAGGATGGTAGACCACCTTGGAGGGTGAGGGCCAGGAAAGAATGGTTATTTAAGAACACCTTTAGACTGTAACAAAAATGTACAGCTTTAAAGCAGATCTGCAGAAATCTGAGGCAGAACAAGGACTGTGAAGACAAATCAAACTTGGCCATTAAAGAAAAGGAGCAAAACTTCATCATGTAAAGTACATTTTGTACCTCAACTCTAGAAATCACCTTAAATTACAACATCTTGGATCATCAGTAATTAGTGATACTGTATCTGTACAGATTCTACAAATATATATACAAGCACACACGAGCACCAATATGCAAAGTATACATGTATACACATATATAATATATATTCACATATATACAGGCACATGTATAACTTACATATATTCAAATTTGTTCCATCTGGAGCCAAAGAAATGAGTACTAAATCTCTAAAACAAGGAGTCAAGGAGGTAAGACCTTTTGATTCCCTTGAAGCTGAAGAATTACAAGGAAGCTTGTCAACGCGAGGTGGCGCCCTTGATCTACTAATCCAGCCGAGGCCAATTCATGAGCTGTCAAAAGTCAAGGTCACAAATTGTCTTTTTTCGTCAAGGTCAAGGTTTAAGGCCTTTCCTAGTCCTGTCATTTCAACAAATATCAAAACCTGCCCTTTCAGACACATGCAGATCCAATAGCAGATTTTAAAATACTACAGCCTGGGCATCACTGATACTAAACAACTGGTTTTCATTTTCCACAGTGAGTCTGGGAATTTATACTATCCCTTCCTCCTTTCTTCTTTCTCCTTTTCAGAATGCTTAACACTTTAACTCTCCTGAAGCACTTATCCAAATTTTAAGATTTTAGTTATGAGGGATTTCTCCTTTTATTTAAAAGATTTGTTGTGAAAAAAAAAAGGCTGAATAATAATAGAATAGAATGATCCTTGGTTTGTATAGGACAAACCCGCTCCTTTTCTTTCTGTGCAGTGCACATTTAGCTTGGAAAATAATGAGTATTTCCTTCAGATTTTAATGGCAGTGACTATTTTATTACCATAATTAATACTTCTATATCACTATCTACAGGTCTAAGGTTCTTTTTAATTATTATTTTTAGTAGAAATGTTTGAAAAGCAGGTGCACAAATACATTTTCACAGTGTGCTGAATGTCTTTATTTACAAGATAGCATTTTATAGTGAATGTGAACAAAATGAATGTGCTGGTTGAAATAACTGCTTGATTAAAAATGTGCTGTAAAGATGAATCCCTAAACTTCCTTATGCAGTCTTATAACACAATAAACAAGGAAAAAATACTAATCCCTAATAGATCAAAATATAGAATGTAAACATCTAAATGTTTCGGGGGGAATGGATTTCCGCTCTGAGTTTTCTAAAAAATAAAAAAGCAAAATTACTCTCTAGCAAAATGTTTAGTAAATATTTGGAAATACCAATTTAAATGAAACATGAATTCTCTTCAAACCAAAGTTCACCATGTCGGGGTGGACCTCTCAGGAGATCTGATAAAGGGAATTCTATGAAACATCTGATGCTTTAAATATTTTTTAAAAATTATTAAATTCTTTGGAAAGTAAATTATATCAAGCAGAAAATATAATCCAAATGCCACAAAATATGCTTGTTATAAGCAATTTAAAATTATTGTCAGAAGGATATTCCCAACCTGGGGTTTCCTTGTAGCCTCAAAGGCTCAGCTGGTTGTATTTACTACCAAGACAAATGATCCTTGGAAAAGCTTTCTCTCTCTTTCTTCATTGTAAATTGCCCAAGATCATTATTTCAGTACCTTCTTCTCTCTCCCTTTCTAAATCTATACATAAGATGTTTTGCAGAATATACAACAATGGTAGGAATTTCACTAAGATTTACCTGAGCAGTCACTTAACATGCAAAGGGGATGGCAATGGCGACCCAAGGACAAACAGATGTTTACAACAGCCTCTTGCTTTTGTAACCAACTTTTGGATTATTACCATATAACACAGTATCCTGAAATATTATGGTCACATAAATACTTACAAGATTTCAGTAAATGTGTAACTTATCTGAAATTGCATATTTGGGGGTTGACGTTTGACTCTAGAGTTTGTCATTTAACGGTCTGGTGGGGTTGGCGGGAGAACTGGAAGTCTTTACCTTTCCTTAAAGTTTTAAAAGAGTTGTAGATTCCACCAAGGAGAAAGAGATCCCCCTTAGGAAAGCAAAATGCCAGTGTCTTTCTCTTTCTCTTTCCCATTCTTCAATTATTATTATTAAGCATTATGTTCATTATCTGGGCAAAGCAACCAGTTCTGAAGCATTTCTTCAAGTTGCCCTCTCGCTCCATTTTTAATCCATTAACTAGTGGTCTTCAGTTTGTTGATGACTTTTTTCTCTTTGACCCTCCTATTCTGGAACCAGATTGTAACCTGCCGCTCAGAGAGATTTGTCGTGGCTGATATCCGCCTCCGTTTGTCCTTGGTAATGAATTTGTTTGTAGCATATTCCCGTTCGAGTTCTTTTAATTGCACCTTGGTGTAAGGGACGCGCTTCTTTCTCCCCCGCCTGTAGGAGCCGGCGTCTGAGGGATGAGAGACCACGTCTGGAAGATAGGGAAGAAGGCAAGTTACACAGGGATCACACCCAGGCTAAGACACAGGCGACAGCTCTATCTGAGCCACCCCCCTTGCAGCGCCCAGCTGCCCTTTGCCACGCATTGCACAATCCAGCCTTCTGCTACAACCTGGAGGGTCGGTGGGGAGGGTTGTTAGTTCTGCACCGAAATGAAATCGCCTAGGGCCCCAATGACCACCCCAACCGGGCCACGTTGTCCGCACAGCACCCTGGGTTCTCTTGATCGCCTGGCCCAGCGGCCCACACCTTAGCGCCAGGCTCAGGGGACAACTCTTCTATGCCTGACTCTTCTCTGTATACCCCAAGCCCCAACACTTGATGCTTCTACACTGAAGCCATTTTTTTTTTTTTTTTTTTTTGAGAGAGAGAGAGCGAATACGGTCAGTTTGGGAAACCGTTTCCAGGTCAATTTTCCATCCTTAAGTCGATGTCAAGGGCTGGGGAGGGCGGGGCGCAGAGGGAGAAGGGAGCCAGCCAGGGTCCTCACAAGCTTCTTCCCAGCCATCCCTCACCCAGGAAGAGCGAGGAGCCAGCCCAACTCAAGGGCAGTGCGGGCCGCGCCAGCCAGCCGGGGTCGGGCGCCCCGGGGTGCAGCGCCCCCGGGACAGGCCAGCGGGGGAGAGCAGAGGGCCAGGAGGGTGACCCGGGAGCGAGCGGCAGGGAAGCTGGAGCAGAGCCGGAGGACCGGGGTTGAGAAGGGGGCGCCATTTACCGGGCAGAGTGGACTTCCAGAGGTGGGGAGGCTGCGCCTGCTCTTTGGGGCAGTACATTTGGCCGTTCCAGCCGTTGGGCAGCGCCCAGGGCTGGTAGCTTTCCATGGGAAGACCCAGGGGCTCGTGGCGCGACTCGCCGGGGCCCCCGAGGCCGGGCACCACCGGCATATCCAGGTAGCCAGGCACGGGCTGATGGTGGTGGTAAGGCCCGGGCGCGTAGCCCTGGTGGTAGAAGGCGAACTCCTTAGCGCGGGAGCTGAACTCCTCGGCCGCCGGGCCGGCGGTATCCATGTACTTGTCCGCGAAGGCGGCGGCCGCCGCGGCGGCCGAGGCGGGCTGCGCGCACGACTTGATGGCGTTGGGGTGCGGGCCCATGCGGGCGCACGGGTAGTAGCCGCTGCCGAAATAGCCGTAGGGCAGCGCCGCGGGCCCCGACGAGCTCTGCGCCGCCGCCGAGCAGGGACTGCACTGCTTGGCTGCCTCGGCGCCCGCCGGGCCCGCGGGGCCGGGCCCTCCTGAGGACGACGCCGCCGCGGCCGCTGCAGCAGCGGCGGCGGCGGCGGCGGCGGCGGCGGCGGCCGACGGGGGCGCCTCCCCGGGCGCGCTGTTGTAGGCGGCCGCGGCGCCGGGCGCCAGGGGCGCCGGATGCGCCATCAGGTTGCGGCACTGGTTGGCTGCGGCCGCTGCCGCCGCTGCGGCCGCCGCCGCCACCGAGAAGTTGCCCCCCGCGGCCGCGGCCGCCGGGTGGGGGAAGCCCCCGCCCCCGGCCCCGGCCGCCGCCGCCGCCGCCGCCGCTGCCGCCGCCGCCGCCGCCCCTTCCATGTTCTTGTTGAGTTCGTCGGCCACCAAGCCACCGCCGTTGTCGTAGAGAAACATGACGGTGGGCTCGATCCAGCGGGGGTGGAGGAGCACGGAGGCTGTCATAGCCCGAGCCGCATGGAGAAGACCCCAGTGGCGCTGTTTTAAAAAGCCCCCAAGAAGTGAAGAGCGCGCGGCGCGGGGCCGGGGCCCGAGCGAGGGGGGCGGATCGCGCCCCGCGGGGTCGCGCCAGGCGGCCGCCCATTGGCCCGCCCCCCCCGCTCCGCCCACGGCGTATGCAAAGCGGGCGGCTCCAACCCAGGCTCTGCGCTGTGCGCCCGCGGTCCCCGCCGCCGCCCGCGCCGTCCCCAGCGCCAGCGCCCGCCGCGCGGCCGCGAACCATTCACCCAGGGGAGAGGTGGGGGACGCGGACGAGTGGGGGCGGAGGACTGGGCGGGTAGGGTAGGGAAAGAAGGGCGGCCTCCTCGCAGCTCCCCTTCCCTTCTTCTGTCCCAGTGGGGCCCAGAGCAGAGTTAGGCGGGGAGGGGACGGAGGCGCGCTGTTGCGTTGAGACCTGAAGCAGTGGGAGTGGGTCAGGTAAATCTGCGGGCGGTTGGGGATGGGATAGTACCGAAAACGGGGCGTAGTCCAGGCTGGGTGTTTCTTGGGGCCTTTGAAGCTGTTTTCTTTCCAGGTATCCGCGAGTCTTTCTGCAGTGGGACCCTAGCGTGGACACTAGCGCTTTCGGCTTCAAGAGTGTCAAGATTTGGCTCCTTTCAGGGGAACCGCGACGGGGCATTTACGGATGCGCCTGGCTCATGGGTCCCAGGACATTCCACTGGGAAACTTGGACTGTGTTTAGGAGCTCTCTCCGCTTTCCTGTCTACAGTGTTGGCGGGCAATTTCATACACTTGCACTTAGGCCCACAGGGTGTCAGAACGACTCCCTCACACCCACACTGACACACGCACACACATTCAAGTGTACTTTGATCACACACTCACCCTTAGGTATAGAGACTGTTCCACACTCTGCCCCGATAACAACCCTTCCTCCTCCAGAGACTTTGGAGCAATCTGTGTGCAGTATTCTCTGGTGCTCCTACATCTCCAGCCAGGCTGTCATGTCCTGGAAGTTTAAAAGGAACAGCCCCGGGTGCTGGTTGGGACTTGAGTTCCCTTTCTGGGGCGTAATGAGGTTTCATAGATCTTGGGCAGGAGCTCATTCTTCAGGCACCCGGGCACTCCCCATTTCACTCCATTTTGGGACGGGAGAAGGGGGCTCAATGGGACCACTTCATGCCTTCCCCCCAAGCAGGACTGGGGAGAGCACTGTCTCCAGCCTGCTGAGGATGCCCAGTCCTCCTCTGTCCAAGAACCAGCCGGAGAAGCCTTTCCTCTGTATCTGGGAAATGCAGACCCTTTCCTGAGAACACGGTGGGATGTTGGTGCTGAAAGAGGCAAGCAGCCACCATGTTTTGGTGAGGGATTCTGGGGGTCCTGTTGCTTTGGGGTTACATACTTCCATTTCGGATTGTGGAGGCTGTGAGCTGGTCAGATACCCAGAAGGGGAACATACATTCAAAGTGAAAGTGGGTGTATTCTACAGGAACATCAGGTTTGGGGAGAGCGCTGGACTCCCTTTCATCCCAGGTGGATTGATGAGCATCCAAGCGTGGACCTTCCCTCCCGTCCTAGCTTGCAGACTCAGCCAGAAGCTCAGAGCGTTGCAAATACCTCCAGCCCCTATTCCCTGGCCTGATCTGCTCTCTAAGGCTCCTGCTTTTCCTGCAGAGTCCAGACCAATGAGGCTGGGCTCCGGCTTTTATCTGCCTTGATCCCCGGGTTTGCTGGGACCAGTGTAAGTGTTGCCCAATAAAACCTTCTATGACACCCCCCTCCCAATATACATATACACAGTGTGCCCTTTCCCTCCTGCCTTTTTAGTAGCTCCGGGTAAATATTGATCTGCCTCCAGTTTACCTCCTCCTTGAATGGCCATTTGCAGACTAAGGAACTAGCCTTCTGTAGGGACTTGATTTTTGTGTTACTTTCCGGCCCCATTCGCCCCCCTTCCTTCCTCCAAGTGGCATTGTAAAACTCACAGTGACAAAGAGACAGGATAGGGTTCGAGGCCCCAGTTCCTGAGGACTTGAGGGCTGTTTTACATACGGGTCAGACGCGGCTAGAGGCCAAGGTCAAGTTGAAAGTTGCAGTCTAGCCAGTGTGAGAACTGCCTTGCAAGCCTGGAGAGTCAGGCAGCTGCCGCAAGGCCCACTGCTCACCTCCCTTCTCTCACTCTTGACTCCTTTTTCTTTTGGAATTACTCTTTCTTGCTCTGTTTGGTTACCCAGCCTTTTTTTTTTTTTTTTTTCCCTGCCTTCCTGGAGATTTTGGGGCGGTGTTTACAGACTCTTCTTCTCTGCCTCCACCCTGCTCTCTTGGCCCGGGCTTCGAGCCTCTTCTGTTTTCCAGCCAGACCCAGAAAAACGAAAACACAGCACAGGGAGCCCCCACCAGCCGGCGCCTGTGCCAGCTCACCTCTGGCCATGGCGCAGCTGCTGGTGCACACAGCGGCCAAGGCCGGCTCCGCATTCCTCCCTCCCTCTCCCCACTTCACCGGAGACCGAGCCCTGCACGCAGAGGAAGGGCCCCAGCTCCACGGACTGCCAAAGTCGACTGGGTCCCTCCTCACCAAAAATGGTGAGACAAGATGAGAAGCCACAAGCAGGTTTGTCTGGGAGGGCCGGCGCTGGGGGAAGACTTTGGGTTGCATCTCGAATTAGGTTTTGCTCCCGAAACTTGGCGGCTTCTGACTTATTTATTGAGCTTTGTGGTGGATCTTTAGTGATCAAGTAATTTGGATATTTTCTTAGTTCCCCATCTCTTTCTATCAACTTATGAACACTCTCAAGACATGGTTACTTAGAGAGAGGCAGCCTGCTTGTTCCCTTTTTTTGTCTTGGATCTCGATATATATATGAAATGATTTTTTTACCAGGCAAGTCAATGGCGTCCTGGTGTGCCTTCACTGTTTTTAAATCTGCAGGTCCTGTTAGATATTGAGGTGTAGCCACCAACCGGTGGGGATAGTTTCTAGAATTTGAATGAGCTCTGTGAATAATTTTGGATCTGTTTCTAGAATTTCTACTCACTTTGAAGCAAGAAAATCTCTACCCCTTCTTGTCCTTTGCCCAGGGACATAAGAGATTCATTATTGGTTCCTAATACTATTTCTTAGCCTCTTAGCCCTCCAGGCAGCCACCAAACTGGTTTTCTGTGGAAAAAGAAATGTTGGAGGGCAGGGAAGAACTGGAGTGTGCCCTGGGAAGCAAGCACAGACTCTCCCAATGCTTTTCCTCTTTTCCTAAAGGCGGGATCAAGATTCACTTGCCCGCGCAGCTAGTTGGGTCTAACCCTCTGAGCCATCTCTCTGCTTTTTTGTCTATCAGGCTCAGGGATTCCTATAGGATTGCAGGGAGGCGCAATCAACCTGAATCCTGGAGATGGCAATTTTATCTTCAGACCCTTTGTGGGCTAGGCTGATGAAGTCAGGATACCCACTGGGATCTGCGGGCGGCGGTGGCCTTTGAGCAAGAGGGTGGCAGGGGTAGAGGTGGGCTCTGAGTGGGCAACATGGGCAAGACCAGAGGGCGACAGCTTGGTGGCTTGGCCTTTGTTCCAGGAGCTGCCAGACCCTTTCTCTTGCCAGATCCTTGGCAGGCATGGCTTCTTACCTCCTAGTGAAGGCCAGGGTGCCCTGCGGGGCTTTGGCTGCCCTGGAACCTCCCGCTGAAGAAAGAGACATTGGTTGTGGGGGTTTTTTGGGGGGGGGCGCTGGTATTTGCTGCCAGCCTGGGTCATGGAGCCCTGGGCTTTCAGGGTTGGAAGAGAAAAGGACAAAAGGAAACCAGGTTTTAATCGAGTTTGATTTTCACTAGCAAATGAAATTTACCTGCTCTCACTTTAACTTGGAGGAGGCTGTCAGCACTACTCCCTGGCACTGTTTCTCTGCATCCATCCAGCATTAGGATAAACATTCCTCCCTTGGTTTTAAAGACACTTTGTATTTCAGGATATTCATGTGTTTCTAATGTATCCAAGCAGCTTTACGAGCTGCATTTGCAGAACATCTTAACCCTCTCTCTCCCACCGCAAGTAGGGTGGGGGGCACGGAGATAATGGCACGGAGGAATGGCGATGGCTGAGGACCTGAGGCTGGCTAATTGAGAAAGAGAAAGAGAGAAGGAAAAACACCCAAACCAAATTGCATCTCAGAATCTGTGGTTGACTAGACCGCTTAGGATAGAGACAAGTGGGGCTGCTCTGTTCATGGTGGGGTTTGAGGCTCCCCCACCCTCATCCGCACCAGGGCAGAAGCTTAAGGGAGGAAGGGTAGCTTCTGAAGAAACTTAGCTGGCCAGTAGGCAGAGAAATGGCACATCCTGAGTCACTTGCTCAAGCTTTCACTCTAGATTTTTGTGCATTTGAAGCATTAGTGAGGCAGCAAAAGACCCAAGGATGTAGGGATACTTTTGGACTGTGGGAAGTCACCTGGCACTGTGATGACCAGATGCTAACACGGTGAAAATTGGAGGACGTGGTAGACTCCCCCTTGCCTTTAAGATCTCCTCACCTCCTGAACTTTGAGGAGGGCAAGTTTTTGGAGGAGCAGCTCTCCTTCCAGGTGGGTTCCTTCCAGCCCCAGGCCTTCAAGGCCACCGGGACACAGTGCCTGCCTGGCAAAAGCGGAAGCCCAGGGAGGACCCCAGTTCTAGCGCTTACCCTGCAGTGTTTCCCCCAGAAAGTCCCTGAGCAGGAAAAGCCTCTCTCCCCCTTTAGAACAACCAGTCCCAGGTCCCAGCCTCCCAGGAGGAGCAATTCCCTCTGCACAGTGCCAGTCATCGGAGCCCGGACTCCCCACGGATGGCGCAAACTTGGAGCGAAGGGAGCGTTGCCGCTTCTGAGACCCGCCTCCCTCGGGCTCAGCGAGGCCTGGGTGATGCCGCCAGTGGTGGTGGTGATGGTGAGGGGAACGCCGCCTGCCCCGACGGTGCCAACGCTCTGCTCTTGACTGGACCTGGAAACTCAGCATTCGCTTAAAAGAGGTAGCACGTTAGAAGCTGAGAGAACTCAGAGAATCTCTCAGCCGGAAGGAGGAAACGCCTTCTCGCAGTCCCCAGCTGGCGGCGGAGGTACGGGGCCCGCTGGACCTTGGGGCCCATGCCACCCAGGGAGTGAGCTCCCCGTCACTGGGCCAGGGCGTTGGGAGAGCGCGGGAGGGCCCGAAGAATTCCCGGCGGCGCTGACGCGAGAAGGGCGAGAGGTCTCTGGCCCCGCCGCTGTCTGCCCCTGCCACTGCCCGAAAGGAGTCCCACCCGGCGGCCTCCACCCCCATCCTAGCTCGATGCTCACGCCCGCAACAAAACAGGAAACCAGCGTCCGGCTGTGGATTCATTATGTCAACAAATGCACTGAAGACATTCGAGCGTTCGAAGGAAATAGGGTTTTGGGACGTAAGCCTGGCCCCGCGGAGCCCCCGCTTTCTCGCGGAGACACCCGGCGCAGGCAGTCAGGCGGCCACGCGGCCTGGGCCCGCGGGAGTCGGTCGCTGCTCCGAACCCTGAAGACTCCCATGTCCCCGCCCCGGATTGCGAATTCGTAACGCACAGAGCAGCGAGGGAAGGAAACTCACCAGCGCAGCCACGAGCTTGGGGAACGGAGCAGAGAACGCAGAGGTGTGCTCAGACTTTTCCGGCACGTTATATGCTGTAGTCATAACGATGTGTGTGCCTTGATGTGCGCACAGATTCGCACATCAAATGCGCGCACGCACACAGTGAACGCGGACAGCCAACGTCATGGGGCTGAAATACAGGCATACCGAGTCCCGAGGAAAACTGTTTCCTCCTGCTGGACCAGCTTGGCGACATACTTTGGGGTGGCTGGCGTCTCCCTACCCGTTCTGATTTTTCCGACCACTCTCTCCATTCCCTCCCCCCGGGGCTTTGTAAATACACCTGTCCCCAGTGGAAGGCGACTGGCATTTACCTGGTTCGGGTGTTCTCCCCAGAAACTCTGGCTGGCTCTGGGGACCCGCGCGGAGCCCATCAGGAGCGCCGACGCTGCTCGTGGCTCAGCCGCCGCTCCTTTGTCCCGCTGCTCCAGCCCCCACTCAGCCCTACGCTCAGGGAAACGAAGCAGCTCAATAAAAACTTTTGATATTAGTTTTTATGGGTATTTACACTCTAGTCAGGGGAGCCGAGTACGGAAGCTCCACTAATCAGCCCCCAACCTCGAGTTTGGATGCTCAGTTTATGGGTTGGGAAAGGGAGCTTGCCGGAAAGAAAGCCTGAGGATGGTCGGCTGATGCCGGAGAAATGAAAGGGGAGTAAGATCGTTTTCCGTTCGTGGAAAAAGAAGATTAAATGGGTAACTCCAGGTGCTACCCGAAGGACTGAGTTTTTATGCGAAACCCCTGCCAGGGATAATTTTTTTCACCTTTGCCTAACACAACATTTTAAGAAGTCTTTTTATTATAGAACTTTCCACACACACAAAAGTATAATGAACCCCTATATACTCAATTCCTAGTTTCAACCACAATTGTCATTTTGTCCTTCATGTTTCATCATCTACTTCCACTCCTTTTTCCTTTCCTTTTCTTTTTTTTCCTGGAGAATTTTATTTATTTATTTATTTATTTATTTATTTTAAAGATTTTATTTATTTATTTGACAGAGAGAGAGAGAGAGACAGTGAGAGAGGGAATACAAGCAGGGGGAGTGGGAGAGGGAGAAACAGGCCTCCCGCTGAGCAGGGAGCCCGATGTGGGGCTTGATCCCAGGACTCTGGGATCATGACCTGAGCCGAAGGCAGACGCTTAACGACTGAGCCACCCAGGCGCCCCTTCCTGGAGAATTTTAAAGTAAATCACAGACATCGAATCATTTCACTCCCACCTGGATTTTGAGGATAAATTTCAAGGTTGAGCAATATTGCTCAATAAAAAGGAATTCTTCCTATGTCTCAGGGAAAGGGGTCAGTGTGTTTGAATCTGAGTCATTCTGATTATAATCTAGAAAGAATTTGGGGGTCCACCCAAGAGAAATTTGGGCAAAAAAGGGTTTGGAGTGTGAGTGCATTTTGTTTGCCTGAAATTTTATGTCTCTTCTTTATCAAAAATATATATGCATGAAGGAGACTTATGTTACCGTTTTCCATGACTTTGTTATCCTTTAATGGAAGATTTGTACTGCTGGGTAGGATCTGGTGAGAGTCCATGCCTCAGTCCTTTCTGGGTTCCAAGTTAAGCTATGTCCCATCTTATTGGAAAAATGACCATTTCCCGTTTCAACACACTTCCTTCCCCGGTAGAAATCAGAAAGGGATTTCTAATGATTGAGCTAGGAAGGAAATATTTGTACTGGATTGATAGCTCATCTCAGCAAACACAGTTTTCAGGAAGAAATTCTATGTATTCTAAAATCTCAGCAGTAAAAGATTTTTAAAAATTAGTAAAGACATTGTAGTTTGTTTGGCTTTAATTCAGTGGCTTACTTGACAATGAGCATGATCCTCCCCAGCAAATTATGAAGGGTGATCTAACTAGAAGCCTTGTCGACTTTCGAAAGCAAGGATTCAAAACTAGAAAATAGTAATCTGTTGAATTGGACAAGTCTTATACCAGGCAGCTACTTAAGTTCTAACCCCATTCTTCTGAGTGAATATTGATCATCCTTTCTGAGGCAGAGTGTTGGGTTATTTTGCATTTAGATTGTTTATGGTTCCTTAGTTATCTCTCTCTCTCTTTTGAGGAGTTCTTAAATATCTGGGACACTTTGCTCTGGTATGTTTTTGCACTAACAATATACGCTAAAGTAGCCACTCATTGTATTAGAAAAGAGCTATTTGTCTAAACTTATAAGGGATGTGTAATTTAAACAAGAGGAGAAATTATGTGCACAGACTTTGTATAACTCTCTGATAGCTCCAACTGTACTCAGCAGAAGCCCCTGGAGACGCTAGTCATGAGTCCCATCCCTGCAGACTGTGGGGCATTAGCAAGGTCGAATCCTACTGGTGCTTTGGGCACAGCAGCTCATTTGAGGGTCCCTGGTCTCCTGACTCTAAGATGGAATTCAGCAGGGGTTTAGGGTCTGGGTGGGGGTCAGGGTGGGAACTGCAGAAGTGAGGAGATTCAGAGGAAGAGGGAGAAGGAAGAGAAATGCCCGCAGAAAAGCTGGGAGACAAAGAGGAAGGGAGAGATGGTAGGGCAAAAAACAAGAAGCAGGGAAACTATAATTCCCAACAAAAAGTCAAGCTACAGGAGCCCAAAGTAGGCCTGTGTTTTTAAAGCCCTGCAGAAATCCGTTCTCTCAGGAAGCCAATTCTCTTAAACCTGGTTACCCCCCCACCCCCCCTGCCACCGCTGGTGAGGAGGGGGCACTTGGGCTGCAAGCCTCCTCTCCCTGTGATTTGATTTCTTTCACAGCACAAAAATAATCTGGGCTTTAAGAAACTGACTGTGGACCAGAATTAAATGTGGGCGTGAACTTCTCCCCACGGAAGAGCCCAAGCAAGGAATTCTGGCTGGTATCAGCTGCCCCAGCATAGGTCGTGGGCCAGACTTGGGACAAGCCCTCAAGCCTGCTAGCAATTACATGCTCTCAACCACTTTTAAAAAGGCCATATTTCTTTACATTTCTAGGACCTAATGTGGGGTTATGTCAGGTCATGGGACCCTTGGCTAGTGCAAAGTAATTTGATGTCACTGAGAGCAAGCACACTCATTTGTCACCCTGAGGAATAGACGTCCTCGTGGGCCCTGAGCTGGGAGCAGAGCAGAGCGGGGCTGGCTGGGACTATAGGATCCAGCCATGGGTCCGGTGCTGACTTAGCCAGGTGGGTAGGAAGGTGTTTTCAGGGTCATGCGTGTCGGTGCAGGGGAGTGAGGGGCCAGCTTTGTTCCAAGCATACACATCAGCCCATTGAACTCCTGTGGGATCCCAACTGCTCCGGGCCCTTGGATCCCAGGTTCCTTTGCTACAGGATCAAAGTCTCAGTTTTTCAATTCCCTGAAAGTGAAGCTGGTTAATCCAGCTGCAGTCCTTCCTCCCACCTTCCACCCACTGGGGCTCCAATGCTCTGTATCAGATTCAATAAAACCTAAGGGAGCCTCCCCATCTGAAGAACAAGATTCATCCACCTGTGAGGTGATGCCGAGGGGAGGGCAGAAGGGACCAATAAGCCTTATAGTCCGTTGGAGATGCACTTCAGTGTATGATGGGGTTGGCTCACATCTTCATGAAGGACTATGATGCATTTGCCTCGAATAATCTCATTTCCAGTTACTTTCAGGTTTGGGGGAGGAGAACACAAAGCCAAAGAAATGAGGTTCCCTGAGCCTTCTTTTGAGAATCAGGGAGGATCTAAGCTCCAAGTGCGGGTAGGTGTGGGGAAGTCAACTTGATGGGCAAGAGGAAGAGTGGAGAGGCCACTTGGGACAGCTGCGGACTGAGCATAAGGTGGGGTCCTCCTACAAAGGGCAATTCTTGGCAGTCATCACTGTCCCCTGCAGTCCCCACCTCAGGGTCTGGAAAGCCTCAGTGGAGCCCCAGGCCCCCTGCTGCGGGCGCTGAATTGTGGCTCCACAAAGTCCTGGGATTCATAGGCTGAAATGTGGTGCGTATGTATCCCTTGATGTTACAGAAGGCATCCTGGTAATGCTCTTGCTCCCTGACAACTGTAAGATGACGTAAGGCCACAATAAATGGAACAAGAGGGGAGAATGGTCAGCCAGGAGGCCCCAAGGAGAGAGACCCTGCTTTAAACAGGTGAAGTCGGCCAACAGAGAATTGCAATTGGCCTCTGTGAGGCAGATGGCGCAGAGCCCATCTATCTTTCTGCCTGCCTTCAGGTTAAACAGGCGTTGGGGGGGTGGGGAGAGCTAAGGTAAGAGGAGACAGCATTCCATATGCGGGGCTCATTCTTGCAGGGCTGTGGGGGAACACCCAGTCCTCCACAGAAACTAGAAAGTCCGGGTGAGAGGAAGCAGACAGGCAAAATCCCACAGCTCCATGAAAGAGACGGGGCGAAAGTACGGCCTGCGCACCCAGGGAAGCTGGGCTCCTATAGCTCTGGCCATCAGCAGCCTGCAGGTGGTTAGGGGTCAAAGGCAACTCTTGGGTGGGATGGCCTCCAGCCTCACCTGGACTTTGTGATGGTCTGTTGGTTCCCCAAGTCACTGAGGAGAACCCATGTGTGGTCTCTCCAGGACTCCAACCCCTCTGGGTTCAGGAGCCCCAGGAAGATTTAGATGGAATTCCGGGGTTCCTGGGCCCCTGAGGCCTTAATCAGTTGACCAGGACCCCAACCTGGAGAGAGGAAAGCCAATGAGAGCTGGACCTTTCCTAGCGGAGTTGGACATAGCGCCTCGGGCGCTGAGTAGGGATCTTCGAGACAGTCGCAAGCTTCGAAGGGGCAACGAGGGAGAGAGGGTCTCCTCTTTTCTGTCCGCCCACCCCCACCTAATCCGGCGGCAGTCAAGTAGCTGGAGGCCGAGGCGAGGATGCTCTCCAGGCGCGCTGCAGTTGCGACGTCTTCCCACTAGATGTCTTCCCAGTTAATCGGAATTGAAAGGCGCTGTCTGCTCCCGGTGCCTGAGACTCGGTTTCCCCTGCCGCTTTTTGAAGTCGCGTTCCATTGGGAAAGCAAAGCTTTTTCTTTCTTTCTTAAGGCGCCCTCCCCGCCCCGCGCTCCAAATCCTGGCTCTGGAAATCCACCAGAATCAAACGCTGGCTCCCCGCGGGCTCGCGTCGGGACCTGCTCACGCCTTTGGAATCTTTATGACCTTTGATGTGTTTAAATAACATGGCTAGGCTGAGTACACACTTCGGATTAAACTTTAATCGGCTGCAGTCAAGGTCGCCCAGGTGGTAAACGCGTTTCCTCCGACATCTCCTGGCTTCCACTGCGGGGTCCAAGGTCTGGGGCTGAGGGCCCCACTGTGCCCTCCCTCCTCTGCCCAGGCCTGAATGGGAGTCAGGATGAGGGCCATCCTATTGGGCTCCAAAGAAGACTGAGGAACTAGGATCAGAGGCAGACACCCAGGGTGGGCTAATGACCCCAGCACAATTTTTACAGCTACTAGACAGAAGAGTTAAAAATTCCAAGAGGCACTTCCAATTTCCCCTGACTGCAGAGAATTGTAGGTCCAAAGTCATAGCCAGTGCCTTGATTATTTTCCCCAGCATGGTTCTGGTTACCCAAGAAAGGGTGAGGATGGCTGGTAATGATGGTGCAGCTGATTTAGCTAATCATTTTGAAGGCTAACAAGCCAGGGAGACGTAGGTCAGGATCTAGAACCCAGGCTATAGTGGGCCTTCCCCCTGCCAGACCACTCGCCACCAGGTCTGAACATAACTTTCTGAACCAATACAGTCATCATGAAGAATTGTCTTGGGAATTTATTTAGGAAGAAAATTCAAGGCCAGGGCAGCAGGTATAGTGAGAACTACCTATTTTTTAGTAATCTCTCCCCCCAAGGAGGGGCTAGAACTCAGGACCCTGAGATCAAGAGTCTCATGCTCTACCAACTGAGCCAGGCAGGTGCCCCCCTTTTTTTAGTAATACCAGTGTGCTTTAAAAAAAGGGGGTGCGCATGTAAGGGCTGGCAGGATAGAAAAGTAATCCATCAACAGTGGCTTCCTCTGGGGAGAACCGGGGTCAGAGGGTCTGGTGGAGAATTCACTTCTTGCTGTAAATTCTTTTACATTATTTGTAACGTGTACCAATTTCATGTGTTAGTGATTGGGATAACACTCTTCAGAAAATAGGGTGCCCTGTTTATCTCATGGCCAAACATTCCTCTGGGGGAATTCCCTCCACACATCAAACCATGCTTGGATTTGGGGAGACATTGAAATAAGTCACCCTAGAGGTTAGACCTTAGCCTAGTAGTCATCCACTCAGATTTCCATCCTCTGGGAGGGGATCTCAGGCCTTTCTCTGCTGGGGTCACCCTACCCTGGAAATGAATATGTCAACCCCAGTAAATAGAGCCCAGCCTTTCATAACAAGAGAACCCCATTGTCTCAAAACGAATTAAAGCCTAATCATAGATTTTTCCTCAAGCCCTGAGCGTCTGAGTACAAGGGCCCTACGTGCTCCTTTAGGCTAGAGATTCATTCCAACAGCTCCTAGTAATGGCGTGAATAGTAAATATCTTCTATGTATATATTTGGTTTGTCAATTCCTGTCCCCAAGTATCAGGAAGCTCCACACACTTGACTAGAGGTGTTGACTTCTTGAGTTAGGGACAGTAATATTATCACTAACTAAAGTTAGTTTTTAAAAGTACTTCTTCATGGAGCCTTTTGGGGGCTAGTAATGCTCTATATCTTGATCTGGGTAGTAGTTACACAAGTGTATACACATATAAAAATCCAGCGAGCTGGGTGCTTAGGATTTTTATGCTTTGCTATATGTAAGTTATATGGCAATAAAAAAAATTTTTTTTAAGTGCTTCCTCATAACGACCTGTGAAGTAGGTCCCGAGGTTATTATAATCATATCCATTTTACAGACAACTAAGGCAACTAAGACTCAAGGGAAGTTACAGTGTCCCAGGCCTCCATGGGAGAACATAACCACTCCCAGCTTTCTCCTCCCAGTCTTGCTGCTTCAGTAGGAAGCCTTTTCTTTTCTCAGGTATCAAACTAGAGATGCTCTTCTCAGGGTTGTGAGGAGGGAATTGGACAATCTGCACCTTCTTCAAATTCTTTAAGCCTTTGAGTAGGGAGAAGATGGGGAGGGCACGGTGCGCAGAGGCTTGTGAGGCCTAGATGGCCCGGCCCCCGCAGCCCTCTAATGAGGAAGGGGGTCTCCGGGGCTCCGAACATATTTTCTTCTCCTTATTCTAGGCGCACCCCCACACGCAGCAGAGCCCGAGGCCTGGGAGACCTCTCCAGGTGGCCTCATCCTCCTGCCCGTCCCCCCCCCCAAAAAAACCTCAAAAGCACAGGCAGGGGTGGAGCTGGGGTGTTCCGAAATAACGGTGGCTGTAGTTAGATGGCCGAGGACATAGAAAGCGATTATTTATTCCAGGCACGGTCGCAAAAGGCTTCCAAAAATATCGAGTCGAGATATTTTATTGTCCCGCCTGTCTGCAGCCTGTAATTATGCGTTCAAGATGTTTAATGTGTGCAAATGCATTAGCCGCTTTCGCTGGTGAAAACCGTGGCTGGGAGCGGGGGAGAGGCAAATCTGGAGATAATTAGGTCGCACAGTCACAAACATTATTCTGCTCTTACTGTAAACGGCCCCGGCCACCTTTACGGGCCACCTTTACGAGAAGCCAGGAAAACTTTGAGAGTGACTCCTAGAGCTCACGCGGACAAACTGGTTTCTTTCTTTCACTCTCTCTCTTTTTTCCCCTCCCGTATTGTTCGAAGTGTCTATTGGGCGGCTTCTGTGCCAGGTTCAGGGGCGCGCCGGAGAGAAGGCGCCGGCCGAGGAGCGCACGGAGCTGCCCGCATAGGTCTGCAGAGCCCGTGGCCCTCGGAGGCCGGGCCGGGCACGGGGAGGCGGCTGGGGCTGGGGGCCTGGAGCCCTCGCGGCGGCGGGCGGCCCCCACCTTGGGCAGAGTCGAGCACTCCCACTCTTTGCGGCTGCTCAGGTCTGCTCGGCACCGTCCCCACCTCCCCAGCAGGGCGCTGAGCGGCGCACCCGCAGGCCCCACTCTGAGTACGCTCCGGGTTGAAATGCGACCGCGAGGCCGAGGCCCTGGGCCCGGGAGCAGTTCTCGAAAGGCGCAGGCCGAGCCTTTACTGGGGTGGGGTGCAGGGTCGGCTCTTACAGGGCTGACCCGGGGTGAACTTGCTATTTTGAGTCCCGTGTGCTGCGGGGGCCAAGAGAACAGCTGGGACGGGGGACCCCCGCCTCCACCCCCGGGCCTGCACGTCCGCGCCCAGGGGCAGGTCCAGCGCCCCCCACCCCCACCCGGCTAGGGCCCTGCGACAGGGGCTCTCAGGAAACCTTGTAAGGTCTTGTACTGGCACCTCCCACCCGGCGACACAGACACCTCGGTTCCCGTATTCGGGCGGCGGCTCCGCCCGCCGAGTGAGAGTGACCAGTGCAGGGACAAGCAGTCCGGGACGGTGGCCGGCCCCCTGAGGGACAAAGGCATACGTTTGCTCAACAGCAGCTCTCATCTTCCCAGATTTCCATTTCAGCTCAGGCTTTTAGGACAAGAAGAAGAAGGACGCGGTGCAGCGCAGGGGCAGCGCTCAGCAAGTACCGGGCTGGGTGTGCCTCTGGCGGGGCGATCCCCTGACGCGAACCCCCTCTTTGCGAGGCGGGTCAGGGGCTGCTGCGGGCGCCCTCCCGAACAGGGCTTCTTTACTGGAGGCCAGCAGACTTCCCCCGGAAATCAACGGGTCTGGGCTCTCGTTAGTGCAATATTCCATGGTGGGCCCGTGTCCTCTCATTTCTCCTTAGGAAACGACCAGATTTTCTAGGCCACTGACAAAACAAAACAAAACAATTTGGCGGTCATTTCGTGTTGAGGCGCACGTTAAGGATATCTGTGTGGGACCCAGGGTGCGTTTTCTTGAAGTCTGGCAGTGCTGTTGTGGGCCCCAGGGTATGGATAATAGGCGGGTGTGGAAGGATCTGGGTAGGAGGATGACATAATCCCAGGGAGGGAAATACTCAGAGAAGAAAAACAAAACCTACCAGACTGATCGTGTTCCTGCTCCAAATGCATCATCCAAGGAGAATCCCTCTGGGCTACATTACCTACCAATGGTGGGAGGAGTTCCTTGAAATGTGTGCTCCCAACCTCCCCCCTTGAGGGTACAGGCTTCTGGCTGCAGAAAGGGAAAGCCTAGTGGGGGTCTTGGGTGGAGGCAGCCCCAAAGTAAACTCTAGGCCTTGGGCGCCTCCAAATTATGAAGTTGCCAAGGCTCTCAGACCTGGAGGAGGGAGTTGGTTAGTTAGGCAGCAGCTAGAAATTTGGGGCAGCAAGACCTGGACGGGAGATGCAGACTAAAGCTTTCAGACTCCCAGGGCGCCTGGTGGCTCAGTCGGTTAAGCTTAAGTGGCTGCCTTAGGCTCAGGTCATGATCCAAGGGTCCTGGGATGGAGCCCCATGTTGGGCTCTCTGCTCAGTGGGGGGTCTACTCCCTCTCCCTCTGCCCTTCTCCCCTGCTTGTGTTCTTCTCTCTCTCAAATAAATAAAATCTTTTTAAAAAATAAAGCTTTCAGACTCCCTCCTCCTGTTCTTCCTTCCTCCCCTGTGTCTTCCTTACCCTCTCCTATCTTTTCCCCACTTGAGGGTGTCAGGTCTCCATATTTACACTGGCTTTGCTCTCAGGCCCTGCTTGCATGGAACAGAGAGACTGGGAAGTTTGAGGAAGGGTCTCCCCAGTGGTTCAGATGTCAGAGATCCTGGAAGTGACCACCACCCAAAGCCCCCAAAAGAAATTTACTCACATTCAGTGTCCCCCATGCTTGTGGCCTGGGGGAGCTGAAAAATGCCATTTTCTAACCCAGAGGTTCCTGGTTGCCTGAGAAGCTTAGCAGAATTTTGCAAGCTGAACAGGGTATGGGGGAAAAGGCCACTGTTACTGCAGATATCCTGGCTCTGTTCAAAATCAGTGCTCACAGAAAGAGGGCATGTGTCCTGTTACTGCTCTCTTGAATCTAATTTTTCTGTCTCTCACGTAGAGTCGAGGGTTCTAAATGTCCTCGCAGCAATCCCATATTTGATCCTCCCTGTGGGAAATGAATCTGATCAGGGCCTTCCTAATTCTCCTCCTCTTCTGTTCTCCAGGCCCCTCAAAAGAGCCCACAGAAACACAGAAAGGCCCAAGGGGAGTCTTTTGCCACTGGAAACAACTCTGCCTGGGACCCAGAATCCAGAAATGGTGAGTGGTTTCTCTTCACCCGCTGCCTGAGTCCTGTGGCTGCAGGAAGCCTGGGCTGAGGTGCCAGGGGGCCCCCTGGCAGCTGCACTGAGCCAGGGAAAGGGGTGGGCTCTCAGGAAAATGGGTGAATAGGGCCACCTGGAAAATTTAGATTTCTCAGCTCTCTAGATTCCCTGGAGGAGAAATTCTCTGGTTGGGAGTGATTGTTGCCAATTCCAGTTTCCAGATTTGGTTTTCCAGCCCGGGAAAATTAGGGCCTTGTTTAATTCTTTTCCTAGAAGTTATATGCTTATTCTTTGACTTTCTGTTTTCTATTAGCCAAACAGAGACTTCACATAAGATAATCTCTGTTTCTCCCTCCGACCTCTGAAACTTGTAATTTGGGGGAGATACTGTATTTAAAATGCCAATCCCAGTAATGAGCTCAGCTTAGCAGTGTGAGCTCCTACCCTCCCCTTAATGAACAGAGCTGTCGAGAAATAATTTCACTTTGATCTAGTTTGTGACCTGATTTTTTGGCTTAAAGAAGACTGGGCAGCTAATTGGATTCTTCAGTTGCCTTTAATCTCCACCTCAACACTTGGAACCTGACCAAGCTGAATTAAAGCAAGTCTGATAAACAAGATGTAGCTGGTTCCCAGGTTAACAGCAACGAGAAAATCCCCCCCACCACTGTGGGGTTTAATGATCACAGTGTGGTTGGCACCTCACAAAAAAACATGAGGCTGTAGGCCCCCAGAACCTTCAGCACGGAAGTCTTGGGATCCTTTACCCTTCCCTCCCAACACCCTGGATGTGGTTTAATTAGAAAGAGAAGGCCGGGTAGAGGGAGGTGGGGAAGAATGACTTACAGTTGGTGAAAGAGGCAGGGTTGGGGGGTTCATCTCAAAGGGAGGCAGGATGTTGAGGAGATTTTTGTCCCTGGGAGAGGAAGCAGGCCGAGTCTTTGAGGGCTGGACAGTAAAGATTGCAATTTGAATTTCCAACTGTGCTCCAAGAGTGAGGGGGTGCAGGAGGGAAATAGGAGATGAGGGGCAGGGTTATGCAGCCCGAGGGGCTGGGAATCATGGGTTTTATTTAATCTTTTGAGATGCCAGGGTTTTGTGTTCTGGAGGCAAAGCAGAAGGAGGAAGGAGTCTGCTGGGACCTCCCCATTCTTAGTGTGGGGCCTGAGAAAGGGTTCTCTGGGGCTCTTCTCCTGATACTCTAGTTTGCTCTCTGCTTAAGAAGCTGGAGGGATTCTGAGACATTATTTCCTCTGAGGCAGTGGGAGTTTGGTTTACGTCAGGATCTCTCAACCTAGACACTACTGACATTTTGGGCTGGATAATTCTTTACTGTGGAGGCTGTCCTGTGCATTGTAGGATGTTTATCAGCATCTCTGGCCTCTATCCACTAGATGCCAGTAGCACCTACCCCTGTTGTGACCATCAAAAATGTCTCCAGACATTGACAAATGTCCCCTGGGGGCCACAATTGCCCCCCACCCCCCGTGGAGAACCACCAGTTAGGTCTCTATGAGGCAGGCATTTTTAAAAAGGATTTTATTTATTTATTTGACAAAGAGAGAGAGCACAAGCAGGGGGAGTGGCAGGCAGAGGGAGAGGGAGAAGCAGGCTCCCCGTTGAGCAGAGAAGCTGATGTGGGACTTGATCCCAGGACCCTGGAATCATGACCTGAGCTGAAGGCAGACCACTGAGCCACCCAGGTGCCCCAAGCAGGCATTTCTGGGGAAAAAAGTGGAGTGCTTTGCTTGAAATGATCTTGGTGGGGATTCAGAGAGCCAGAGGAGCAGGATGGGGGACTCCTTTTCCTTTGGCTTCTCTGTCCAGTTGGATCATGAACACTTTCTCAAGGGCTGTCTTAAACCTCCATTGCAATACCCGCGGGAAGCGTTTGGACAAGCATGTAGTTTCCAAGGCACATAATCCAAACATTTAGGCTCACTGAATCTAGGCTTCCTCTGTGTGTGTGTGTATGTGTGTGTGTGTTTAGGATAGATGCTAGGAGAGGGGGATCCAGAACTCACTTTTTCCTGCAGCCTTGACTAAAAGGATGTTCCTTCCTTAGCATACATGGTCTTGAAGTGGGAAATGGCTGAGCTTTTGTACAACCTGTGCTGTTGAGATTTTCAGGGAATAGAAAACCTGCTGCAAGTGGTGAGGTGAGAGGTGGCCTCTAGGATATTGTTAGGCAGATTCTGATCTAGTAAGTGGCCCTATAGCTCTGCAGCCATCTCTTTCCTCCAGCTCTTAAACTCAGCCAATCTGACTCTGAGCAACCTCTTCTCACCTAGATTTTCTGGAAAGTGTAAGGTCCAGGAACGTATAAGTTTGGCATAATTTATTGACCTGATTATTATTATTATAATGCTGATGGAAAATAATAAAACAGAATTTTACCACAATCCACCCATCTCAACCAAATCCTCCTTCCCTCCATTTCTTTCTTTCTTTCTCCCTGTCCTTTCCTTTCCTTTCTTTCTCTCTCTTCCCTTCCTTCCTATCTCTTCTGAATTTTCCTTCCAGAATGTGCCCACATACATACAACACAAATGAAAAAAAATAAAGATTGAGAGAAATTGGTTAATTCTAAGGACAATTCTATAAGGCTTAAAAATCAATAATATGCATAGGCTTAAATTGGGGGATCCTTAGTCTCTCCTATAGAACAGGTTATAACCACTTAGGAGCAGCTAGGCATCTTTAGCAGTCAGGATCTTGGATGTATTAAGTTTAGGTATTTGACAAGAATCATTGAGTGCTTACAGAGTGCTAATCACTTTACAAACAATAACTCATTTAATCTGCGTAACAACTCTAGGAACTATTATTACCATCACTTCTATCTCACAAATGGGGAAACAGAGGCACAGTCAGGTTTGGTAACTTGCCCAAGATCACCCAGCTAGTAAGGGGTCAGGTTTGGACTAGGATTGACCCCCCAGGCATTGGGTCCTGGGGCCATATTTTCAACTACTAATCTTTGCTGCCTCTTGTTTTTTTGTTTTTGGTTTTGGTTTTTTTTAAAGATTTTATTTATTTATTTGACAGAGAGAGAGACAGCGAGAGCAGGAACACAAGCAGGCGGAGTGGGAGAGGGAGAAGCAGGCCTCCCGCCGAGCAGAGAGCCCAATGCGGGACTCGATCCCAGGACCCTGGGACCATGACCCGAGCCGAAGGCAGATGCTTAATGACTGAGCCACCCAGGCGCCCTTGTTTTTGTTTTTTTAAAGATTTTATTAATTTATTTGACAGAGAAAGACACAGCAAGAGGGGGAACACAAGCAGGGAGAGTGGGAGAGGGAAAAGCAGGCTTCCTGCGGAGCAGGGAGCCTGATACAGGGCTAGATCCCAGGACCCCGGGATCATGACCTGAGCCAAAGGCAGATGCTTAACGTCTGAGCCACCCAGGCACCCCCATTTGCTGCCTCTTGTTAATGCATTGGGTAGAGACAGTGGCCCAGAAGACAGAAGTTGGGGAGGTGGGCATCTCTGTGCTCAGCAGGTAGACACTGCTCTATCTAGAAGCCTCACTCTGAGCTTCAGGGCCAGATTTCCTGTCAACAGTGGGTCTATTAATGGAAGCTTTTTCTGATCATTGAAAGTAAGTTATGCGGACTGTAATACATATCCTCAGTATTTACTACTTCAGGAACATAGGAGACGTAATGAAGGAGGGAAGGTTGTAATTGTAGAAAAACATCAATTCTAGTAACAGAAATCAGTGGCAGCCAGAGAGGTTCTCCCCAGGTTTCCGGCCCTGCTGGTGGCCCCTCCACCAGACTCCATGCAGGCAGGAACCCCCCAGAGGAGGAAAGGGGCCTGTTATAGGAGTCATCAACCTGTCACCACGGCTAGGGTGAATATGGCTTCTGAGTTGGGGGGAGGGGGTGGAGGCTTAGTCTTTAGCACCACCAGCTGCAGGAATGGGGGGGGAGGGGCCGTAGGGGAGGTTGGGAGGGGGAGGCTAGAGGTGGAGCAGACCTTTTCTACCTACTGTGGGGGAACAGACATTTATTGAGTCAGGAAGCCTCGGTGCTAGGCAGCGCTTGGCATTTAACATGAACAAGGGGGTACTTACCCTCAGCAGCATTAACAGTGTATAAGCGTGTGCATGGGGGTCTGTGCATGAGAGAAAGATGGGGTGACACAATTACATAGATGAAGGCACTGGGGGCTGAGATGAGAACCCAGGGATGCAGCAGGATGAACGGGGTGCTGGTTTGGGGATCTGGCTGGGGCAAACAGCAAGGAGGCTGAGGTACTTGTCCTGGTCCTACAGGGTGTCCCTGACCCAGGCAGGCAGAGAGAGGGATTTTCTCCCTGTGGAGATGCAAGAGGAATGTTGGGAACACAGTTTGGCTAAAGGTGAGGGGTAGGGAAGGCAAATAGTGTCCAGCACCCACTATGTTCTGGATGCTGTACTTTGCAGGGATTGTCTCATTTAACCCTCATAACACCCCTGTGAGTGGGGCATTGTTATTTCAGTTTTGCAGATGAGGAAACGGAGGCATAGGATCAATGACTTGTGCAAGGTAACACAGGTGGGTGGCAGAGGCTAGGATCTTTGGGACTCTCTCAGCTACCCTGGGCCCCATCTATAGGTGAACTTGTGCAGGTTAAGGGGAGCCCAGGTCGGAGGCTTTCTTCGTGGTTCGCGTAAGAAAAAGCTGTGCTCTTCTTACATTTCCGTACTTCCTCCCCGCCACCATCCCATGCTGGGACAGATATCCACTAGTGATGATAAATGGGGTGCTTTTTCCGGGGCGGCTCAGAGGCACCGTCGTTCAGGGTCGGGGACTAGGGTGTGAAGGTCGGTCGAAGACAGTGAAAACACAGGTGGCCAGACGGCCGGACGCTGCCCGGAAGCCCGGCGGGGCGGGGCGAGCGACGGTGAGAACCCGAAGCCGCAGAAACCCGGGCTCCGGAGCCGGCGGGGACCCCGCGGGGAGCCCCGCGAGCCCGGCCGAGGCGTGGCGAGGCCTCCTCCGGCCCGGGAGCTCGCTCGGGGCTGCAGGCTGGCAGAGTCGCCTCCCGCCCGGCCGGCCTCCTCCGCCCCCTCGCCCAGGGCCGCGGCAGGGCGGGCGGCGTGGCGGCCAGACCCACACGGGGCCGCGATCCACCCTCTTCCGGCTCGGTTCCGGGAGAGGAACCGGGCTCCCGGCTCTGCGACTTCACCAGCTGCGGGACGGAGCAAAGTGGTGAACTTCGAATCTGTTAAGAAAGGGTCATAGTGACAACAGTAACAATACTATATGCGTTTGTTTACCCCACACGATGGGATCAAATGAGATCATTCATTCAATAAACGCATGTGATAGCCACCTCCTACACGACGGGCACTGCACTAGGCTCTTTTCATTTTCAAATATTTATCTTTATTCGTGTCTTTTTGGGGTAAATTTTACTGAAATATTATGTACAAAAAAAGTGCATAAAATGAACAAAATATCACAAAGTGAACACACTCGTGTTATTAGCAACAGATCAAGAAACAGAATATACCCAGCATCTCACTACCCCTCAAGGGGAGCCACTATCCTGACATTTAACACCAACAAATAGTGCTTTGCTTTTCTTTTTTTGAAGATTTTATTTATTTGACAGAGAGAGACACAGCGAGAGAGGGAACACAAGCAGGGGGAGTGCGAGAGGGAGAAGCAGGCTTCCCGCGGAGCAGGGAGCCGGACCTGGGGCTCGATCCCAGGACCCTGGGATCATGACCTGAGCCGAAGGCAGATGCTTAACGACTGAGTCACCCAGGCGCCCCTAACAAATAGTTCTTTCCATTCAACAAATAAATGATACTGGAAGGGCATTGTACACCACCAATGAAGTGCTAGTAATAAGAGGCTCCATTATCTAACTTAGTTGCTGTTGAGCCAGAATGGGATTTGTCTGAGTACTTGCTTTTCCTGGAATTTTTCAAGGGACTGAAGACTTGGGTTCTCACCCCCACCCTTTCACAGAACACCTAAGCACCTCCTGGGGGCCCTGGGGTTCCTTGGTGGAATGAAGACCTTTCACTTTGAGGACCCTTCCTTCTGTGACTAATGAGGGTGGTTTAATATTATCCAGAAATACTAGGACAGATTGGAAGCATGGTCCGTTGCAGTATTTACTATTACTAAAACCAATATTATTAATATATTTATAATAATAACAATACATGTTTGAAGGTGAATGTCTCCAGTCTGAGGCTCCTCATAAATGTGGGGCCTGAGGCTCATCATAAAACCTCAAAGAGGTTCTATGACTTTAAATAACAACTGGGGTTTTCTTTAGAAATCTTCAGAGAAGAGTGTTTCTGCCTGTGGCAGCAGAATCTTCCTACTGAACAGCCCCTCAAATACCGCGGGGTGGGAGATTGGAATGGCCCACCTTCACTGTTACCATGCTCTGCCATGAGTTCCAACCTAAAAATTGTTAACAGTGGAAAGCACGGATCCTAAGGAGTTTTCCCCCTGCATGTTCATTTCCTATTAGATGGGGTGATGGGTAAAGGTCCAGCCTATCTTCCTAGGCTGCCTGGCCTGGGGATGGCATCAGGACAGTGCCCAGGAAAATCTCCTCAAACATCAGAAATTTTTATCCAGTAGAACTGAGTCCTTCATAGACACCAGTTCTTTCCCAGAGGAGTTAGAAGTCCCCAGAACAGGAGCAGCATCAGGTATGGAGAAAATGATGGAATAACAATTCCTTACACACAAGTGGGGATTTACAGTTGACAAAGCACTGACCATTTCTCCATCTGTTTGGTGGACTTACTATGAATACTTTCCTGGGTTTTGTTTTTGTGATGATGGAAAGGTATGGAATACAAAGACCCCTTGTTAATTTTGAAGGGGACTCTGGCTTTAGCTCTAGAATCACACAGACTTAGATTTGAGTCCCCCTCTGCCACTTACTTGCTTTGTGACCTTGGGCAAGTCTGTTCACATTTCTAAATTTAGTGTCTTCAACTAAAAAATGGATATAATAGTATTACCTAGATAGCCCATACATAGGCTGTTGTGAAGTTTAAGTTCTATGATGCAAATAAAGCACTTAGCCAGTGCTTAGGGCATCGTAGGTGAAATAATAGTTAGCTTTCAATATTTTTTTGAAGATTTTATTTATTTGACAGACAGAGTTCTATATTATCAATATTGTTCTATAATTGAATTCTTATAGACATGGCAGAAATCATTCTGATCTGACAGGTGATAAAACAGAAAGTACTGAACTACTAACATGTGTTGTATCATGGATAAATCTAAAAAATTATGCTAAGTAAAAGAAGTTAGACAGAAGAGACCACCTATTGTATGATTCCATGTATCTAAAATGTCCAGAAAAGCAAATGTATCACAACAGAAAGAGATTAGTGTTTGCTGGAAGCTGGAGGTGGGAAGGGAGATTAGCTGTAAAAGGGCATAAGGGACCCTATGGTAGGTAGGGGAGATGAAAAGGATCTAAAACTGATTTATTCTGTGCCCGTTTCAACAGCACATACTAAAATTGGAATGATACAGAGAAGGTTAGCATGGCTCCTGCTGAAGGATGATATGCTAATTCATAAAATGTTCCATATTTTTTTAAAAAACTGATTTATTTTGATGATTGCACCACTGTGTCAAGTAACTAAAAATCATTGAATTGTATACTTGAAATAAGTGAGTCTTAGATATATAAAATATATGTGAATAAAGTTGTTTTAAAAACTCAGAAACTATCACAGAAGAAGAGGAAGAACAGACTCCAGGTTTTCAATGAGGTGTTGTTTTTGTTTTTGTTTTTAAAGATTTTATTTATTTATTTGACAGAGAGAGACAGTGAGAGAGGGAACACAAGCAGGGGGAGTGGGAGAGGGAAACGGAGAGGGAGAGGGAGAAGCAGGTTCCCCGCGGAGCAGGAAGATGAAGGGCTCCATTCCAGGACCCTGAAGGCAGACGCCTAAGGACTGAGCCACCCAGGTGCCCCATCAATGAGGTGTCTTTAGACTATGGTACAGTCGTTTGCCTCCCACTGGATAGGAGAGAGAAGGCAGACAGCAGGGGAGGAGCTACTCTTAGAATCTCCATTAAATAAGGGATGGAACTCAAACAATTTAGAGAATGTAGAGATGGCAGTATCTTAAGGAGGGGAGAATGGGGCAAGAATAAGTAGTAATTGTGGCTGTGATTCAACTTTTAATATTCTAAAAAACTTTATATTCTTGGGGCCCCTGGCTGGCTCAGTAAGTTGAACATGTGACTCTTGATCCCAGGGTCCTGAGTTCAAGCCCCATGTTGGGCATGGAGTCTACTTAAAATAAAAATAAATAAATAGGGGCACCTGGATGGGTCAGTCGGTTGAACATTGGACTCTTGGTTTTGGCTCAGGTCATGCTCTCAGACTCCTGAGATCCAGCCCAGCTGGGCTCCCTGCTCAGTGGGGAGTCTCTCTCTCCTTCTGCCCCTCCCCCCTGCTCATGTACTCTCCCTCTCTCAAATAAATAAATCTTTGAAATAAATAAATAAAAAGCTTTATATTCTAAAGCTTTATTCTTAGTATTCTGAAGGGCTTAATGTTCTAAAAGCTTTGTATACATCATCTTGTTTAAATTGCATAACATCTTATAAAATGAGTAGTGTTATTATCTCCATTTCAGAGGGCATGAACTTGAAGCACAGAAGAGTTAAATAACTTAACCAAAATCATAAGCTAGTATATGGCAGTCAGGATTGGAACCTGGGTAGTTTGTTCCAGAACACCTGCATTTTACAATGATGTTATTAATGCATATGAAAAGCAGGAGAGTGACATCAGGGGTCTGAGCAAAACTGAGTTATGTGTGTGATCCTGGAATATCCTGAGACTTTGCTTAAGGAAATATGATGTTGTTTTGTGTGTAAATAAGAACCATATCAGACATGTTGGTGGGAGTGGACCCACTCACTTTATTGCTGCTGGGTGCCATTTTTCTATATGAATATTTTAAAATGCCAGACAAGCCCTTCATTTCTGCGTGTTTGAAATGCGGCCATGCTTATTTCCCATAGTATGAATTGAGCTCATGTTTCTGAGGCAACATTCAGGCTAATTTAAACAATCCCAGAATCACAGCCCATGGTCCAAGTCACATTCCCCTCTCCTAGTCTCTTTCACAGTGTCCCTCCTTCAACCAAGAGTGCCTTTCCCACTCCAACTCCCATCCCTGGAAATCCTGTTCAACTTTTCAATGGTATTTCCTCCACAGAATATAACACCTTTCTGCCTTTCTGGATTAGATAGAAACAAAAACTGTGTTTTAAAGATCTCTCACGGTTGGCTGCATTGAGAGAAAATATGTGCCACATCCACAAAACATGGGAAGTGATGGATTAAAAACTGCAATGCTTTCAAGGGCCAAAAATAAAATAAAAAAAAAATACTGCACCTAATCTTTCTGTTTGAGTAGTATGAATAGACAAAGTGGAAGTAATATTCTCGCTTCTTTCATTCTTTTGGTTTAAAGGATCTAAAAAACTATTTGCACACATGAAACAGGCAATTTGTAAGTTGAAATGAAAGGAATGTGAGTTTCTTGGATACTGTACAGGGATGAGGGGAGGTTGAAGGCAACGTTAACATAGTAATGGGAAGATCAGAGAGAAGTGGACAAGTGATAACAATCTGGTAGTCTTGGGATGGGAAGGGGTATGGTTTTTAAAAATCTTATAGTTTTTGGTGTGTGGGAAATACAAAATTAATGCATGCTTATTTTTTTTCAAGATTTTATTTATTTATTTGACAGAGAGAGACACAGCGAGAGAAGGAACACAAGCAGGGGGAGTGGGAGAGGGAGAAGCAGGCTTCCCGGGGAGCAGGGAGCCCAATGCGGGGCTCAATCCTAGGACCCTGGGATCCTGACCTGAGCCGAAGGCAGACGCTTAATGACTGAGCCACCCAGATGCCCCATTGCATGCTTATTTTAAAAGGAATCGAACTTTGAAGAAATACATAGTGTGGGAAGTTAATGCTCCACATTTCCTCCTCTCAGGTCACCCCAAAGATAAACAATGTAACAGGTATATATTTCTCCAGATGTATGTACATATAAAATATACATATATTTCTTGTATAATCATCCATGAAATAGAAAGTCACTAATCATATCCCAGTGAGTTGTAGACATTTACTTACAATTTCTTTCGGCATTTTAACGAATATAGAATCCTACCATATCCTCTGTCTTTTATAACTCACTTTTTTCATTTAATGTAAGCTTAGATCTGTTTGCCTGTGAACACAAATCTTTTATATACAGTATTTCTTGATATGTGTACTCACTTTATTCAACCATTTTATTTATATATTGATGAACAGTTGGGTTATTTCCACTTTTTCATTATCACTAAAATGACATAGTAAATATTTTTGAATGCACTGTGTAGGAAAATTTTCAAAAAAGTGACATTCTGGGGACAAACGAAATAACAACTGTAAATTCATAAATGTCAAAACTGCCTCCAAGGAGGTTTTATCTGTTTTTTTTTTTAATTTATTTTTTATGTCTCACCAATAGCGTGAGGGTAACAGTGTCCTTGTATGTTGTCATCCGTCTTCAAAGTTCTTTTGGACAAATTGAATTATATAGAAAATGGGTTTCTTTATTTGAACTTGACAGCTCATCACCTCCTTTGGGCTTGGCTGGAATAGACGACGGGGCTTTGAAAGAACACCAACGTCAGGGAGCGCCAGTGTGTGTCAGAGCAGAGGGGCAGGTGGAACAAGGGCCCCCGGGGATCGGGGGGGTCTGCAGGGCTCCCCCCAAATCACAGGGGCCAGGGTACAGCCGCCCAGAGCCCGAGGGTTTCGCAGCAGATGGAGAATCCACTTTTAAGCTCAGGCAGGAAAGGGCTGGAGGATCGAATTTCCTCCCAACAAATACGTACCGTTCGTTTCAGGACCTTCACCGGCTGCAGCTCAGGCTCCCGGCCCCGCCGCCGCCGCCGCCGCCGCGCGCGGGACGCGAGTTGCCCGCCCGCCGCCCGGCGGCCCCGCGCGCTGGGCTTTCTCGGCAGCCTTGGCGGTGAGCGCGGCCGGAACTGCCGGGGCCGCCGGGGCCGCACCTGCCCGCAGCGGTGTTTGCAACGTGCATCCCCGCGCGTCTCGGGTTTGGCCGTACCCAGGAGGCTGGGGACCCACAGCCGACGCCTGAGTGCAACACACTCCTTTTCTGCCTGCGACCGGCAGGCCCACCTTTGCGTGGAGAATAGGTCCCACCTGTGGGTAGAGGAAAATAGACCCAGGCTGAACTAGACCGTTTCAGGTGCGCTGGGGAAACTGAGGCCGGGGTAGGAGCGGTAGCGCTTTGGGGGTCAGACCAGCCAGCCCACCCTTGGCCAGAATTATCTGCGTTCTCCACGTAGGGGATACTGCATCCATCACTCCTCCCTGCCGGGTCCCCACCTAGTGCAACTCTTCCTTGGGTCAGTGGACTGCAGAAGATTCTGCAATGGGCCTAGTAGGCCATTTCTGGCCTAGGGTCATTGGCCAATACAGAATTTTATAACAATTCGAAACAGTTGTCAACACATAAAAACATTTGAAAATGAAATATCTGGCAACAGAGTCAGCTCTGGAGCTGAGAATGTGCCATCCCGGCTTCTCAATTTGCTAACATGGCCAAGGATGTCTTTCTCATGGCTCCTACCAGGCTGCTCCTAGAGGCATTAGTGTGTATCCGGGCTGGAGTCACAGATTGCCATAATGGGGGCATGCTAGAAAACAAATCCTTTTGGCTTCCTCTGATACTCGATGCTGTGATTGGCTAAGGTCTCCCAGTGTGTGGCAGAGTTGGGATTGGTACTCTATTCACAGAAGAGCAAAGTGACTTGTCCAAGGTCACCCAGACAGGCAATGGCAAGGGCATAGAGCCCACTTTCCTGACCACTGGCCAATTTTCTTGGCTGCCTGGGGCCTCAATACAGCACAGCCATTGGCCAAAGATGTTGCACATGACTCTGACCTGGAATCTAGGGCTTTTGACCTAGTAGTCATTGGTCAGACCAGCCAAATTTCCCTTGCCTCCATCTACACCTACTGAATGGAGAGAATCCCTAAGGGCTGGCATGTGTCTTACTTTCAGCTTTCAGGTGCTGGGTTCTTGTGTAAGAAACTTTATAGATCTGTGGGCAGCTGTTTCTTATCCTTATGCACAGCCTGAAAATAGACCTGGCCGGTACCATAGCAATTATACTTGAATGTGCTAGTGTGATCCCATTGGAAACTGGTGCATCTAGCCATCAGGGAATTTCCCCAAACCTTCAAACTTGCCACCTGCAGGGTAGATGGAAACCAGAAAAGTAACGGCCATATCACATGGCCAGCCCTGTCATAATTCTGAGTTCTGTCCTCCATTTTTCACTGGGGAGCCAGAAAGAATTGGCTAGACTTGCAGAGGGCCCACAGTGGTGGAGACTCCCTACTGTAAAACCAGTACAGGGAAACACCGGTGGACGGAAAATGAGTTGTTAGAGACAATAAGTGGTGTGGGAAAGGAGAACTACTTCTGAAATGGCTTCTTATTTTACTTAGGGGCATTTCCCACCCAAGGCTAAGGCATGTAAAACAGGCCAGAGATCCTAATGTTTCTCCATCAAGGAAATAAAAGTTTGAAGCATTTATGTTAAGTTAGCATATGGAATATCTATCTATAACAGTATTAGCTCTTCAGACATAGCCTCCCCTAGCAGTAAGTGAACAGCTTACAAAAGCTGCATTTGTGTGTGTGTGTGTGAGAGAGAGAGGGGCTCAGTTTGGATTGAAAAACAAGAAGGCTTAACAATACCTGCTCTATATGAAATTACCACCCCATTTTAATAAGGTCCAAGATGTTTAATAGCTCACTTAAAGTCTCACAGCAAATTGAGAACAGAATAGAAACAGAAGAGGTGGCTGTTTTTCTGAATTGGTCTTCTGAGAAAGGCTTGTTCATTTTCATTCTATCTCTAGAGGAACTTCTCATTTGCCTTCTTCACAACCCTTCAACAATAGCTCACCTAGATGTTATCACTCTGCAGGTAAAATAATTTTTTATTTTATTTATTTATTTATTTATTTTTTAAAGATTTTATTTATTTATTTGACAGAGAGAGACACAGTGAGAGAGGGAACACAAGCAGGGGGAGTGGGAGAGGGAGAAGCAGGCTTTCCGCGGAGCAGGAAGCCCGATGCGGGGCTCGATCCCAGGACCCCGGGATCATGACCTGAGCCGAAGGCAGACGCTTAACGACTGAGCCACCCAGGTGCCCCTAAAATAATTTTTTTAAAAAGATTTTTTATTTTTTTGAGGGAGAGAGAGGGAGAGCACAAGCAGGGGGGAGGGGTAGAGGGAGAGGGGAAGCAGACTCCCTGCTAAGCAGGGAGCCCGATGCAGGGCTTGATCCCAGGTCCCTAAGATCATGACCTGAGCTGAAGGCAGACACTTCACCAACTGAGCCACCCAGGTGCACCAAAATAATTTTTTAAGTGGTATAATGTATACATAAAAATAATTAGTTCGTTGGTTGTGCTTTAGTAACTTTTTCTTTGGCCTGTCTGGAAAAACGTTTAGTATAGATTGAAGTTCTACGAAGATGTTATATAATTTGTCAGTGGAAAATACCCCCCCACACACACACCACTTTATCACCACCCAGAAAAACTTATAAATTTACATTTCTTATAGGCCTCTCTTTCTTTCCCTCCTCTCTGTGATCTTTTTAAAGAGTATTTATTTATTTATTTATTTGAGATAGAGCCAGAGAGAGAGCATGAGTGGGAGGGCGGTAGGGGGGCAGAGGGAGAGGGAAAAGTAGGCTCCCCACTAGGGCTTGATCCCAGGACCCTGGGATCATGATCTGAGCTGAAGGCAGACGCTTAACCGACCTAGGCAGGCACCCCTCTTTGTTGATCTTTTTAATTTGGAAAACATGAATCCTACAATTCCCATTCTCTAGTAGGCCTTTGGTCCTTTTCATGTGGTGGTCCATAATGTCAGACAGCCAGGCTTCTTCCACCCTGTTGCTCTGCCATACATAGGTCCAGGATGTCAGGACACAAGCCCCAGGCAGCAGGACAGAGGAACAATAAAGAAGACTGTGCAATGGGCTTATATATTTCTGTTTTTTTATGGAAAGTGCCTAGAAGCTGCCATATGACATTTCTGCTGATATTTGGTCTGCTGAATTTAGTCCTAAGGCTACTCCTAGTTGCAAGAGAGGCAGAGGAATGTGGTCTTTATTTTACTTTTTAAAAAGATTTTTATTTATTTGAGAGAGAGAGTGAGAGTGAGAGAGGGAGAGAAGGAGCAGGGGGGAGAGGCAGAGGGAGAGGGAGAAGGAGACTCCCCACTGAGCAGGGAGCCTAATGTGGGACTTGATCCCAGGACTCCAAGATCATGACCCGAGCTAAAGACAGACGCTTAACCGACTCAGCCACCCAGGCGCCCCGAATGTTCTTTAGACGTGAAAGCCATGTGGACAGCTGAAGTTTGGATGTTCTTTCATCATGAAAGAAGGGAAGACAGCTGTTTCTGTCACAGTAACTCTGTTACCAAGTGACTAGCACAGTGTAGGGCACACAGTAGGATGGCAGTAAATATTATTTTGATTCAGTCAAACTAAAGTGTCCTTTGGGTGTTTCTGGGAACTTCACCAGGAAGATTAGTAACATCAGAATCTTCTGCTGGGCATAGGGACAAGAAACTGGGAGTAGAAGCTGGTGAGAAGGATTTGAGTAATTTTGCTTTCCAAATTTGCTGTACCTTTAAGTCAGCTCTTTGGAGAAAGGAGAAATCTTTGTAATATATTCCTTCCATCTCCCGAAGTTCCATGAAAAACTGCCCACCATGGTGTCCTCTTTCTCATTGCTTATACTATCCATGTCCCATAGATATGGAAGAAAGTCCCACATCACCAAAACTTCCTCTCTTCCCTCAAAATAGAAAAGAGACTGGCAGGAATCATTCTCATTTGGCAATTTACAATATTTGTGGCATTAAGCCGGTGACGTTACTGTAAGGATGCTCCTCCGTGAAGCATGTGAAGGAGGGGAGAAGTCTCGGAGGTCTTCTCATCTCCTGCTCTTATTTCCTCAATCCTGTCTCCCACCTTCCTCTCCCCCATTCCTATGATACTGGTGAAGTGTTGGTGTGTCGCTAAGGACTGAGCAGGTAATGGCTTACCATGTGGCTCCTCCCAGAGGGCGTACTCCTTAATGAGTAGTAGAAAACCTTTATGAGTTCAAAGATTAAAAGCTAAAATGACAGGCAAATCAGTCTCTATTTGAGGCAATAACTACGTGAAGAAGGTAAGGCAGCTATTATTCACACCCACTGTACACGGGAGTAAACAGGAGCTCCTGAAGGTTAAGTAACTCTTCCAAGCCCACTCGTGGTGGAGCTGACCCTGAAACCCTGAATATAGGTTGCAACCACTGATATATTTGCTCCAGGCACAGGGTTCTCGCTTCACTCACCTTCCCTTCATTCCACAAACTCTCAGAGCTCCCTTAGGCTCACATTCAGGGAAGTAACACACCACAGTAATAATAGCTAACATTTATTGAGGCTTAGTATGTGCTAGATACTCTTTTAAGCGCTTTATATGAATGAACTCATTTTGTTGTCCTATGGTCCCATTTTACAGATGAGGAAACTGAGGCTTACAGAAGTTGAGCAATTTATCCAACATCACACAGCTAGCAGAGTGAGTGGCAGAGCTGGAATTAGAACCCAAGCAATCTAACTTGAGTCTGTGCACTTAACTATTATGCTAAACTACCACTACATTTTTTACTATTGACGGGTCATCTGGCTATGCCTTTAAAGTACCACAAAGGGAATATTCCATTAGCACACTAGGCATGTCTTGATTTTCTTCTCACTATCCTAGATCCCAGTGGATGGAGTTCCAGAAAGGACACAGGATCCTGGAGGCCACTGCAAAGATGCAAGCCAGATAATTCTTTATTTCATTGTGCACCTACCATCTCCATGTTTGTTGAACTCCAACAAATGCATGAGTGCTATGTAGTTATTTATTTCTGGGAAATGTTAGTCACCATGTAGGGAGGGGGCACAGACACATTATGGGTTCCCTGGACACCACTTCCCCTCACTTTACATTCACTGCTGATGCTCACTGACCAAGGGTACAATATTGAGAAAGGTGAATAACAGACATATTGGGTGAAGTAGGGGCATTGCCATCGTGGGACAAGAGGGAATTTGCATTCATTGAGTACTCACCATAGGCCAGGCACTGTGCTAGGCCTTTTCCTTTTTTTTAAAAAAAGATTTTACTTATTTATTTGACAGAGAGAGAGAGCAAGCAGGGGGAGTGGCAGGCAGAGGGAGAGGGAGAAGCAAACTCCTCAATGAGCAGGGAGCCTGATGTGGGGCTTGATCCCAGGACCCTGGGATCATGACCTGAGCCGAAGGCAGCTGCTTAATGGACTGAGCCGCCCTGGTGTTTCATGTGCTAGGCCTTTTCCATGTCATATCTCATTAAATCTTCAGAACAGCTCCAAGAGGCAGGCAGCTGTATCTTAAATCTGACATCTTGCAGCTTTGGTCTGCTCAAGGTCACTGGCTAGTAAGTGCCAGAGTTGGGGTTCAAGCTCAGGTCTGTCTGGCTTCCAAGCACATGCTCTTACCTTGTCACCAACTGTCTTTGAAGTTACAAGAAATCTTGGCTGGGCAAATTTGAGAGCACTCCTCCACCATCAATTCTGTTCTCGTAGCAGCTGCAGATTATCCTGTATCTTCCCAAAGGTCCCTGAGATCTGTTTCTCTCCCTCCTGGACTCAAAACCCAGGCCTCACCACTGCAGACCAGCTCCTGGCTGCTCCTTTCTGCTGGATCAGAAGATCCCAGAATCTACATCCATAGGGAAAGTGGGTTTATAGCTATTGGAAGTTAAACTGCATATTTACAAGCCTGGGTTTTCCTTTGGCTCTCATTCCCTCTCTGTGTGACCTCAGTTGCTTAACCTCCTTATGCCTCAATTTCCTCGCCTATAAAGTGAGGAGCTCCGTGCTCCCCTCTGAGGATTGTTGTGAGACATAAGTGAAAGCGTGCCTGTCATGTTCTTACCTCAGAGCCTGATCACATGAGCTTTTCCTTTTTCCACTGCCTGTACTGGGGAAAAAATGAGGGTGGTGATGAAGGAATAGAAAGAAAACTGATCCATTTTTGGAGGTGATCTGGTTCTTCAGGTGCTGATGGGCCATATTTAAGATTAAAATCATGGTCTGACTGCTGCCGTTTGTGAAAATACAGACCCCTTCCTCAGGGTCGAAGACCAAGGCGGAGTTACACCCTGGATCCGGGTTCCTTTGGCCCTTTCCAGGCCTATTTTTAAAACAGTGACCTTTCTTTCCTCTTCTAATTCTTTCCAAGAACAGTAAGGCTGACTCTAGAATAATTAGGAAAACATTCCAAAGTTGACATATTGCCAATAATGGAAGTTATGAAATGACTGTAAGTCCATTATAATAAAAAGTTTCATTAATAGCACATTATGATTTGAATACTTATAAATTGTTGGTACTTTTCCCACAACTGTCAGTCTTTCCTTTGTCAGTACTGCCAGGCTTTAAGGATGGGACAGGGAGTAAGAACCATTCATTCATTCTGTAGGATTCTCTGCAAAAGTCACTCTTGCCCGTGAAAAGTCTGAGACTTTGATCCTTATTGTTGCTCTGTGAACTTGGTCAAGTCTTCTGAACTCTCCAAATCTTGGCTTCCTCAACTGGAAACTGGAAAGAACAACCCTGGCCTCTTCGACCTCATCAGGGACTGTGGGAGGAGCAAACCAATGCTGGACAGAGAAGTCCTCTGGAGCAGCCAAAACTAATGGAGACATGTCAAGGATTAAGATGATGATACATGAATGTGTGTCTGAAGTGAGATGAAAGAAAAAATAAGAAACAAAGACAAAGATGTCAAAAGGAGTAACAGTGTTCCTTGCTTTGTCATTTGTTAGCTGAGTGATCTGGGGGGAGGCACTTAACCCCTCTGGGTCCTGGTTTCTCATCTGTAAAATGGGGATTATATGAATAGCTGCTCTTCCTATTACATGGGACTGTTTTATCAAATGGACAGAGGTTGTGAAAATGTTACCTGCATAGGAAAAGACCAACTGTTAATTATTATTAATACTACTGATAGTAATGCCTGATTAAGTTCTTATTAATAGAATAGTATTATTCTAGGGCTGTGACTAGTTTAGTCACATTGGGAAATTAAGTCAATCCTTTGAGATTACAGGTCATGACCTGCTAGCTTCCACAGGAGGGGGCTGAATCCAGGAAGTAGGAGCCTGGCCTCTGGCTTCACACTCCTGGGATTCAAATATCACCTCTGCCGCTAACAGGCCATGTGATCTTGAGTAAGCATTTAACCCATCTTTGACTTGGTTTCTCCATCTTACTTCATGGAGCTATAAGGATTAAGTGATATAATGCATGTAAAGCCTTCAGAATAGCACTCCATACACAGAAGATATTTATAGCTACCTTTATTGGTTACTTTTGGTAGCACGTTGGCCTCATGCTGCCTAATTTATAACATTAGCTATAAATTTAACTTATTAAATAGCATCCCAGAATATGTCTGATACTAGGAAAGTCCGACTGAATGCGAAAACATCTATATCTATAGCTACAAATCTCAGGCCTTTTTGGCTGCTTGCTTTTAACCAGCCACCAACAAATGCTTAAATCATGATCTTGAGATATCCGCAAAGAAAAATACTTGTATATCTCAAGTTGGTGCCGGGTCCCTTGGGTCCCTGCCCATAGTCTTTGAGGGAGCCCATAGAAAATCTATTTCTGTGCCTCGATTTCCTCATTCCCAGTTACTCCCAAGGCCCTTCATTCCATTTTAACTGTTCTCTAGCAGGATGCATACCCAAACATGGAGGGCTGCTCTTCTCCACTCTGCAGCCAGCGAACCAGTCGCATCTCAGGGCCTCTAACTCCCTTTTGTGAGAGAAATCTCTGAGTAGGGCAGGTTTTCCACTCTGCTCCAGCTGCTGCAGTCACAAAGCAGTTTCTAATCTGCCACCAAGTGAGGCATGTCCTTAGGCAGTGGATGAATGAGAAGATGAGTGAGGAGCTAAATTAGATAATGACATCATTAAGTGATAGTGACATCATTAGGCAATAAGTTAGTGCACAAAGAGATACATGGAGGCGATAAAATGGAAAGAATAAGAGTGACTAAACAGAGGCATGACGTTCTGTACCAGAGGCAAGCAAACATTCCAGGCGTAGTGGAGAATCGTGGGAACTCAGAAACCAGGGTGATGGAATCCATAGGGCAGCAGTTCTTAAACTGGAGTGTACACCAAAATCACTCGGAGGGCTTGTTGAAACAGACTGCTGGTTTCCCCTCCAGAGGTTCTAATTCAATAAGACTGCAGTGGGACCTGAGAATTTACATTTCTAACAAGTTCCCCGGTGGTACAGAGACCACACTTCAAGAAACACTGCCAAAGGGAACGGGGAAAGTTGCTATGTTGTTCATCAATGGACCTCAGCACTAAGTGAGGCTCCAAAAAGAAGCGTTTGAGGACGGTGGAGACAGGGTTGTCCAAGAGGCTCCCCAATGCCTGAGCTTCGTGCCCACCACAAATAGGGTCGACGCGTGTGTTGGGGACGTGATTAATCATACTGGCTGACCACGGGAATCTATAAGGCACCCCCACCCACACGACCCGCTTTCTACAAACCTCAACAGGTTGGGGGCGGGGTTCCACGCCCCCTCCCAAAGGAGGAAGGATGGTAGCGTATTAAGAGAGCTCCTTGCTACCTCCAACTCTTCACCCCCACATGGTTGATGACCTGTTCCTAAGAGGCCTCGGCCGAACCGCCACCCACCCTTCCTGGGGTCCAGCTCAGAAGGCGGGCGCTTAGGGCGAGGTCAGGCTGCCCTGGGGCAAGGGGATGGAGGGTTTGGGCCGTTTTCCCTGGCAGAGCCGCGGGATCCGAGCCCGCGAGGATGCTGGGACGCACCGCAACTTCCGCCTCTGGAGGTCGGCAGTGGGGGGCGCACCAAGACAGCAATTCGGGAGCTGCGCTTTGTCACCGTCGCAGCAAGGGGAGGGAGGGGAGGAGGGCGCAGAAAGGGGCCGCGAGGACTGGACTGGGCGGTCGGCCGGCTTCAAGGCCGGAAAGGACTCTCAGGGGGCTCCAGGCCGCGCCTGGCACGGCCTTGTCGGGGAGCGGAAGGCACGGGGATTCGTCCCGAGCCAGCCTGGGCGAGTGACACCCTGTCCTCTGGGCCGACAGCCCTCCCGCTCTCCCTTCACTACAACGAGCTCCTAAGAGCCGGTACCTCACCCTCCGAAACTCCCTGCCGGGGGCGCGTGCGCACCTCACTCAGGACCCGGCTTCCGAGCCGGGAACGCTGTCCCTCCACGCCGCGGCGCCCTCCGGCTCTTCCTGTTTATAGCCACCTTTCCCCACCTTGTGCCCCGCTCCTCTGAGACTTACGGTAACAGCCCGAGCGGCTCCGGCCGACCCTCAGCTCCTGCTGGGGCCGCTGGCGCAGCCACCCATCAACCTGAGAAGGGTGGCCCCTGTCCGCGTCTTTCAGTTACACCCAAGGCACCTCAGTTGTCTGTCTGCGCTGTTAGGGAACGTAGTCCTCGGCCCTGGGCGCGCAGTGCTAACGGCAGAGAGAATCTGGCTTTTGCAGGACGACTTGGGTTAAAATCCTAGCTCGGCCACTCCCCAGCTGTGTGACCCTGGGCAAGTTCCTCGACCTTTCTAAGAGTCAGTTTCGCCGCTGCGTAACGCGAGGAACTGTACCCCATCGGGGCTCTGAGAAGCTCAGTAGGAGGAATGGAACCAGTCCCGGTCAGGAGAGGGCTCTATAAAAATCAGTCCCCAGAAGTCCTCTCACAAGGGTTTTTCCATTTCGCGGGAGGGCGAGGCTTAGCCCGCCCAACCGGTTGGACTTCCTCGCCTGGGGGCGGTTCTCCTACCCCCACACCCGGAGACCGACTCCTCCGTCTGCAGGCCGGCGCCACCGCGTCTCCTGGACCCAGTGGTGAGAGAGGAATGGGGTGCTGCCTGCTCCTTGGCCCGGGAACCAGGAGAGACAGACAGACGGTCAGTGAGCACGCAGAAACACTCACAGAAAGAAGCCTGCACCCGGGAGGGAACATTTAAGGCCATTTAGGGCTAGTTGAGTCGTAGGAGAAGAGGGTAAGGACTCCACCCAGATAGGGGTCCCGGCTCCCCCCGGTTGGGGTTGGACCACCCTGACCGGACCGCAGTAGGCTGGTTCCCTCTTCCTGAACAGGGGTGAGAGTGGGGAGCACCCTACTGGGGAAGGGGCAGGGCTTTCAGGCTCATCTGGCCTTTGGGCAGTCCAGGGCTTGGAAAGGGTTTGTGCCTGGACAAAATCTATTAAAAAACACAAAAACTGAAAACCTGCTCATGTCCTGTCCCTCCCCATGGTGTACAGGACTCCCGGATAATAACTGGCCAACTCCCTGCACCGCCACCCCCCTTATCCTTAGGCCAAACCAAGCTGTGCCTTTTACAGAAGCCCCAGCCTCGCCATTCTCTCTCCCAGCATGCACCTCCAGGGCATAGGTTTTGAATGGAGGCAGGTGCAGAATCTGAAGAATATGCTCAGGCCAAGATGCAGGGTGGTGAGGCCTGGCCATACCCTCAGGTTTTGTCTCTTGGGCCAATAAATCCTGGAGGACAGTTTGAGGAAGGCAGCTGCCTCCACAGGGAAAACACCCTGGTAAAGCCACACCCCCTATCAAAGGGATCTGGCAATTGTGTCTGGGGTTTGGGGGTTGGGATGGAGCTCTAGCAGGTAGAGGAATCTCAGAAATGGAAGGCTAACTTCAATGCCTCTGTGCATTTTTCTGAGGGAGAGGTTTGCCAGATATGTGAAGGGGCCATGACTCCCAAGAGGTTAAAGCAGGCAAGGATAACTCTTGTGAGTTTTGTCCCTTTCCAGATAGATGCTCAGGGCCTCAGTGGATTGTTATGGTCATAGAGGGACTGGACTTTGTCTCTTAGGGTCTCCAGAATCCCATGCTGCAGTTATCTTCCTGATATTTTGGAACTCACACTTGAGAACTCTTCCCCCCCCCCCCCCCCACCTCCCTGCTGCTCAGGCAGGACAGTTAGGCTCTCCTACCCCAACTCCCTAAGGATGGCACCAGCCTCCCCGCAGGTCCCTGCATAATCCCCACCCAGCCTCTGATTCCTGTCTTAAAAGAGGGCAAGACCTGGAGGCCTTCTCCAGGATACATTTCCAAATGGTTTGGACCATTTTTTTCTTTACTCTTCTTCATGCTCAGAGTGAGTGGTCAGAGGTTAGTTATAACCCCTACCCCCACTTCTCCCAATCCTGGTGAATTCATCGGGAGTGAGGAGGAGGAGAAAAGGCCTTGGCAAAAACCACAAGTGGAGTTTTTGAAAGGAAAGACTCAGAATGCAATGCTTGGCATTTTCTAGTAGCTCCAGTTGTGAGTGTGAAACTGAAGGTAGAGGGATAAGGATTCAGTCCTGACTCTGTCATTTATATGTGAGCCTTCTCTTGGTGCTTCAGAGTACTCAGCTGCAAAATAGGGATGATTTATACTATCTTCTTCAGGCCTGTTGTGAGGATGGAAAGAGCTAATATAGCTGAAATGCTTAGAACAGTGATTACTCTTATCATGTGGGGTCCCCAGATTTCCAGATAAGGTTTCTCTTTGCCCTCTTGGGAAATCATGGATGAAGCAGGGTGAGAACAGTCCAGGAATGTGGGCCCTGAGCCTTTTGCTTCTGAAGGCAGGTGGGCAACCTCTCTGAGAGGCCCCAGGACCCACCTAGATCCCAGAAGGGGCAGGAGGTTTGTGGAGGATTGCCTTATGGAGAGTTAAGGCACTGTTGGGTGTTGAGGCATCCCTGCAGGCCAGGGAGGGCCAGAGCCTTGGAAGGGGCACTGGTCTAGTGGCTGACAAGACCACTGGTTACCCTATCAGTGTGAGAGAAAAGGCACTGTGGCCTGTTGAGGACTTCTAAAGGAATGTTGTATAGATTAAATGAGAAATGGGCTTGTAATGAAAGCAAATTTCAGGATAGTAATGGTGAAGGAAAAACCCATACCATCTCTGCTAGGGGGAAGAGAGGTATGCCTGGGCTTTGGTGGCTTAGATGTTGGGGAATTGCCCCTCCACAGGAAAATGGACCCTTCCAGTTGGTGGGTTGAGGCAGGAGCCAGCCCTGAGCTTGAGGAGGTCCTAAGGCCTCCAGTACTGACTGCCCTGGGTCCTCTAGCTCTGGGATGGGCAAGTGGTGGGTGTAGGAACATGGGCTGCTCAGGCAGTTGTCTGAAGCTCAGGGTGGGAAAGCCACTGGGCTTGGGCCTATAGGAACTTGGGGCTGACAGGTGTAGATGCAAGAGACACTGCGGGGCTGGCTGGCTCCAAGGACCTAAGGAGCAGGGGTCAGAAAGCATCCAGTTTCCTGTCCCAGGCTCCTGGCCCTTGGCTCTGGGAGGCACAGAGAGAAGGGGCGCTTGTCCAAATCAGAGTTCCGCAAGCTTCAGGTTCTCCCTGCAGGAGAAAATGTTCTGTGGTCCCCACTGCAGGCGAGCATGCCAGGGACTCCCTCTACGGAGTGAGCGAGGGGTTGGGGGAAGTGAATGAGGCGTGGCACTGGGAAGTCGGACCCCTGGGCGCCTGAGATCGAGCGGATCTTGGTCCTAGAGGGGCACACTCTGCGGTGTTTCTGCGCTTCGGGTTCCCAGATGGGCGTTGGCAGCTGTCAGGGACAAGACAGGGACCAACCCCACAAATCCCCTTACCCCCGTGATCCCCACCTTGGAGACCCAGCCGCGCGGGAACTTCGATGTCCACGTCCGAGACACGGCTTGGAAGATAAACAAGGGCCCTAGATTAATATCCACGACAGCTGAGCAACGCTTATTGTTTAAAAGGAAGCTCCCTTTGTTCTTGCGTTTTACCTAAGTGAGAGGCAAAAACAGTTTTTTTCCTGATCAAAATTTTGCTGGCACCGAAGCAGCCAAACCAGCTTCTGGAAACCTCTGCCCCTTCCTTCCGGCCGGGACGAGTGCTCGCCCTCGGAGGCCCCGCATCTGTCTGATATAGATACCCAGGGCCGCAGACCACCGCACCCAAGCGGGGTCCGAAGGCCGTTGAGGCATTCCCCACCCCCTGCCGTCGCTCTCTGGAGCGGGGTTTTCTTGGGAAGCGTAGCGGCTCCAGCGGATCAACGCGTCTGGTGACCCAAGCCCGGCTTCCGATTCCATTTAACACAAGCCGCGCATCTTATCTCCGCGTCTCCTCCCCGGGGGTTCCCACCCATCCCCGGCCCGGCCCAGCCCGGGCGGAAGCGGAGCCTCGAGCTTTTGAAGTCCAGAGAATTCAATCGGAGAGGAGCCGGCTGAACCTAAACCCGTCTTCCCAGCGGGGGAGGGGACAGCAGGCCCGTGGTTGTGGGGGAAGGGGGTCTTCCCTGCCGAGGGAGGTGAGAAGCAGTGCGAGCCCAGGCCGGACCCCACTTAGGCTATCACCCCCTCTCGGCTTTCATGGGGTTTCCCAGGCCTCTGGGGGCCGCGGACTTCACTCCCTCTGCGAATTCACCTTCCTTCTGGAACAGTGTCTTCGGGAATAACCTTCATGATACACTGATAACCAAGCTATTAAAATAGCCCTTCCCCCTATAAAGAAAAAAAGGCTAAACAGAAATAGTGTTCTTATTCAGTGCCCCCTCCCCCCCAGCCCGTTTTCTTCTTGTAAAAAATCCGACCTCTCTCCATCTGATGTTGACGAAAGGATGCTTTTGGAAGAAGTGACATTTGGTTAAAAATTTTTGTTTTTTCCCCCCAGTGTCAGAGGGTGCAATAGGCCCCCAGAGACGGGGGGGGGGGGGGGGGGGGGTGGGGGCTGCTTTGAAAGGGCGGAGGCAGAAGCCGGGAGAGGGATGGGGCGGAGAGGGCGTCCCTGAAGCTTCAGATCCAAAGCCCAGAGGAGGCAGCCCCCCTCCCGGAGAGGCTGAGCCCCCGCTAGAGCCTCCTTCCTCCCTGAGACGGCAGGGGAAGCCCCGCTTGGGTGGGCCGGACCCAGGAAGGAGACGCAAGTGGTACCTCTTGATCTCTCAATCCTACTCGGCTTTCATCTGGCAGGGAAAACCCAGAGGAAAAGAGGATCAAACGCGGAGCACTCCCATTGAATGCAGAGCTGGGGGCGGGGCGGGCAGCCGGGAGTCCCTCAGCGAACCTGGCCCCAAGGAGGTGAGCGCAGCGGGGGCGGCTGTGAGATGGCAGCAGGCTCACGGGGGGGAGCAGAGGGTGGGCGAAACCCAGGCTCGGTGCCGGAAGGGCCCAACTGAGGCCGCTCGAACACAGGCGCTGCGGCCTCGACTTTGACAGGAAGGACAGAGCAAGCCAGGTGCTCCCTCAGGCTCCCGCGGCTGGCTGGGAAGGGCAAGGCGTGACAGAATCGTAGGACAACTCTGCAACGCAGCAAAAGGCTCTAGGATTTGATCCCCTCCACTCCCAGTCGCTCCTGTCACCTTTGTAATAGTCCCTAGGAGTTTTGAGCTAGCTGTGCTCAGCAGATGGTGGCTTTGGGAGTCCCAGGGAGTGGGGATGTTTATGCCAACGTTACCTTCCGGATCCTCCTGTCCCCCCACCCCCACTCCAGGCGAGGTTAATGAGTGCCTTCTGATTGACTAGGGGAAGTAGAAAGCAGGAGTGAGAAGAATTTCTGTCTTGCTTGAACCCCTTGCTTCTTCCACCACCTCCACAAGCCCACAGATGGGAAAACTGAGGCAGGGGAAAGAGGGAGAAGAGTAGAGAAAGAGAAAGGAGGAGAACAAAGTAAGAGACAGAAAAAGATAAAAAAAGATAGTGATACACTTCTCTTTAGAATCTCAGAAATTGGGGCTTTGTCTTGGGATGTGGAGAAGAAGGGGCGGGGTGCAGGGACAGCCCTGGCCCAGGGCAGAGAAAGGGGCAGAGAAAGGAGAGTTTTAGGGATAGCACAGTAGAGAAGGGGCCTGCCTTCTGCCCTTAGCAAAGTGGGGACAGACCTAGCTGCCCAGCCTGGCCCCAACACACTTGTTCAGAGCTGGAAACGGGTCAGCTTTCTAATGGGTTCTATCATACCTTCCCTGGAAGAAGACCTGAGAAGGAGCTTGTGGCTGCTCCCAAAGACATCAAGCACTACAAACTCCCCAGCCTTGCCTTGGAGGCTTTCCCTCTGTCCTCAGAGATTTATGAGCACCCCTAGTCATTTGCTATTTCAGGGCATTTTCGGTGACTTCTCTCTATTCACCCCCAGTGCCACTGAAGCCTGTGGGCAGGATCTGGGGGAAAACCCTGTGAGCCAAAGCTCTGCGAACCCCAATGCCATGTGCTGGGGCACTCTCAACCCCTGCCCTGATTTCTGGGTGAGAACAGCACCTTCTGCCATCTAGGAGCCTCGGGGGCTGCCACTGTAGGGACCGCATTTCTCAGTGCCTTTTCACTCGCAAAACCTGTTTCCAGAAGAATTCGTTGACTCTGAACGAATACCTTAAAATATGGGCAAGAAAAAGAAAAAAGGCCACTCTTAGAACCTCTCCCCACCCTACATACCTGAAGTGCAGGCGAGGCCCAAGCAAATGGGAAAACGATTTCTTCTATGAATAGCCACCTGGAGGTCAAGCCGAGCTGTGGAAAGCATAGGGCCACCTAGATGGGGAATTGGGAATAAGAAAAAAATCAGCAAACATTTGAAGTCAGCAGCCAAGACATGTCCTTAAAGAAAAAATATTAAGGCATTTATCTCCTGCCCCTTGGGGAAGAAAAAGAGCAAAGTTCTCTTGGTTTCCAGGAGGAAGGAGGCATCTGGGTGTAGAGGGTAGGAGGAAGAGAGAAGATACCCCAGGCTCAAGCTCTCCAGACAACTGGAGGCTGGGAGGAGGGAATATGTTTTTTGGTAGCTTGTGAAAAGACTTTGGAGCCCCTACGAGGTTAGCTCGCCAGGACAGGCAGTTGTAATAATGACGAGAGAAGCGAGGCTTGTGAGTCGGCCTTCACACTTTTAAAATGCAGTTATGGATTCTCTCATCAGTGTTAGATCAAGGCACCAAGTTAAGAAAACAAAAGCCAAAACAACAATCAAAAAAGAAAAAAAAACCAGAAGCTTATTCAATTACCGAGTCCCCGCAGCTCCTGCGGAACTCGCCGCGCGCGTTAAGCTCTCTTTTTCTTTCTGCGGAATTCCATTTGCATGCCCTCTGCCTGGGTGTCTCCCTGTCTCAGTGTGTGTGTCTCTCTCTGTTTTCACACTCTCCTCCCCATTCGAGCGAGGCCCACACCTGGCGCATCACTGCCGAGCCATTAGCTGCGGGTCTCCTTTCATCTTCGCTGTGGCAGACGTTTCTATTTATCCACTTGCGCTCGCCCAGTGGCGTCACCAGCGGTACTGTAATGACGATTGCAGCAGGAGGATGACAGCTTAGAAAGAAGAGGGCAATGGGGCTTCCTCCCAGAGGCGGTGCGGCACAGAGGAGCGCTCGCATCACAAGGTGACCCCAGCTCCCCACCGCCACCACCGCCGTCACCGTCGACATCGCGCTCCGGCCGCTCGGCGCCCGCCCAGTCGCCTGGTCTCTCTTTCTCCCTCCCGCAGCCAAGATCTGTCGGACCGCTGGGGACCCGGGGAGACGGGGGCTAGGAGTCACTTGGGGCTTCCTCCCTCCCCCCTCCGGCGAGCCCCGGGATGGAGAGCCGAAAGGACATGGTTATGTTTCTGGATGCGGGTCAGCTTGGTACTCTGGTTGGCAAGAGGGTCTCCAGTTTGTCCGAAGCCGTGGGCAGCCCGCTGCCTGAGCCGCCCGAGAAGATGGTGCCCCGTGGTTGCCTGAGCCCGCGGGCCGGCCCTCCGGGCGCCCGGGAGCGCGGCGGGGGAGGCCTGGAGGAGGAGCCGGTCGACGGACTAGCAGGCAGCGCTGCGGGGCCGGGCGCCGAGCCGCGGGCAGCCGGGGCTGCGGTGCTCGGCCCCGGACCTCCGGCCCCCTCCGCCGACAGCCTCTCGGGTCAGGGGCAACCTAGCAGCTCAGACACCGAGTCGGATTTCTATGAAGAAATCGAGGTGAGCTGCACCCCGGACTGCGCCACGGGGAACGCCGAGTACCAGCACAGCAAAGGTAGCCACCGCGCCCCTTCTCTCCCCGGGCCTCCCACCGCGCCCACCTTGCACTTCAGCCCTGGAGAGGAGGAAGACACTCCTTTCCCCCAGGGCAGGGTGGCTGGGGGGACCCACCTGAGCAACTCTCCCCTGATACCTGTGCCCTGGCGGGGGTCTCCTTCTGTGCTCTGGCATTGGCGGGACCGAGGGTGACAGCTGTGCTTTGCGGGAGGAGGGGGACGCAAGCCCTGGGCTTGAGGGGGATTCAAAGTGCACCCCAGCCCCCCAGAGTTTTGTGGCACTGCTTCAACTGCTCCGGGAAGACACCTTCCCCGGCCTGGGTGAGATCAAACGTGGGTCAGGGCAGTTTGTGGCTGGAGGGGTGTAAGGCGCATCCAGGCGCGGAAGCCCGGAGTCCATAAAGGACCGTAAAATCCCGGCGGACTCGGGCTGCCTGGGTGCTGGGCCCTCCGACCAGTTTGCACGTCGGTCAGAGGTCCAAATTACCTTGTCACTTCCCGGGCTCGGTGGCGCCAGGTCGGAAATGGTCCCCATGATCTAATTGCCTTTGGTCTCCGGTTGCATTTGAAAAGGCAGAGCTCTGGCCCTCCCCCATTCCCCTTTCCTTGCTAGTCCCACTTCTCCACCCAAAGGAAAAGGAGCTGCAGGGGGCAGGAGTCCCACCCTTCCTTGGGTTAGACCCAAAAGGAGGGGTGCTGTTACACTGCTTTAACTGGAGAACCCCTCCCTGACCAGGGGCTAGTTTGTGGGGGGGGGGGGGGGAGGTGGCCAGGCAGGGAGTCTCCCAGAGAGGGGTGGAAAGCTAGTAAGAGGGAGAGCCTACTGGCAGACACTCCTCCACAAAGCTGTGGGTGTAGATGGGAAGACCCTGGTATGGAAGAAAAACCACCCCCTCACCTTGGCAGCCAACACCTGGTTGAGCACCCACATCCACTCATTACCATCTTGTCCATTCAACCCAGATTCCCTAATCACAGCATGTCCTCAGAAGAAGCCATACGCCACTCAAATATACCCAGGTAATATGCTATTCATTCACACACTCCTATGCCATCCCTACAACGCATGCAACCTAGCACACATTCCCACACCTACACTGGCAGCCTGGCCCATGCAAAAGCAAGGACTCAGTTTGTGTGCAGCATCCTACAATGCGCTAAGACCCAGAGCTCACTACACTCCAGCACAAAGGTGCATCTCAACTTGCCTGTCAGATACGCACATCCTTGTCCACTCCTGCCAATGGTGGGCAGAAAGCTCAGAGGGGCTGCATCCAGTCTGTGCCTCAGGGCAGGTGGCCGGGTGGCTGAGGTTTCTGTACCCAGCAGGCCTTAAGACAGAGGTCTCCCAAATAGCAGCCCAGCCAGGCCTAAGGGCTGCTTTGTGCTCATCTGAATGGTGAGCCTCCATCTCTCTCTTCCTGTGTTCTCAAAGTCCCCTGTGCCCCAGCAGAGGCAGAAACTGAGGCTACTGAAACAGAAACTGAGGAGGGGGTCCCTTTCTGCCCCACCCTCCACAAACACCCTGGGCCTACAGCCCCGCATCAGCAGTGTTTTGTGTTTCTGTGTGTGTTCTGTGTGTGCATGTGCTCTGGGCTCCCTATGCAGGGCCCAGCTCAGAAGCACTGGCCAGCAGTCCCAGCAGCGGCAGCGAGGCCCCCAAGAGCAACAGTAACGGCAGCTCACAGGGCACCCTGGCCTGCAGCGCCAGCGACCAGATGCGCCGCTACCGCACGGCCTTCACCCGGGAGCAGATTGCCCGGCTGGAGAAGGAGTTCTACAGGGAGAACTATGTGTCCAGGCCGCGGAGATGTGAGCTGGCCGCCGCCCTAAACCTGCCGGAAACCACCATCAAGGTATGAGCTCTGGCGACAGGGAGAAGAAGGGGTGCGCCCACTGAGCAGGAAGTAAATACGGACTGTCCACTCCCTAAATCCTGAGCCAAGAATCAGGGCCTGGAGTCCCCCTGCCCACGTGGCTGCCAGGCTGGGGGTGTCCAGGCCTGGTGCAGGCGCCAGGTGTGCGCAGATTTACCTTCCCGACAGTCCCTAGGCAGGAACTGCTGGCGCGCGGTTGACTCTATTCCCTTTCTAGCCAAATAAACAGTGGGAATGGGGTGCCTTTGCCCCGAGAGAGAGCGCCTGGAAGGGGAGGTGTTTCTGGGGAACCGCTGCCTGCCGCCTCGGGACTGGCAGAGTCCTTAGTCTACCACACTGCTTTAGTGCCCACACCGGGTTCTGGCACCCCAGGGGTCCTGGCCGCGTGGCAGAGGGAAGGAGGGACGCAGACTGAAGCCCCTCCCTGAACCTCCCCATAAGGGATTCCAGTTCCAGGTGGTGGCGGTGGGATCTGCCCCAGCCCAGAGGGTCTCTGCCGCGGCTCTTCCCTGCGCTACCCGCATCGTCCGCTGCAGTGGGGCAGGACTTCTGGCCTCTGCGCACCCGGCCTGGTGCAGCCGCCGAACCTGCTCCTTTCCTCCCCCCCCCCCCCCCCGCCAGGTGTGGTTCCAGAACCGGCGCATGAAGGACAAACGGCAGCGGCTGGCCATGACGTGGCCGCACCCGGCCGACCCCGCCTTCTACACGTACATGATGAGCCACGCGGCGGCCGCGGGCGGCCTGCCCTACCCCTTCCCGTCGCACCTGCCCCTGCCCTACTACTCGCCGGTGGGCCTGGGCGCCGCGTCCGCCGCGTCCGCCGCCGCCTCGCCCTTCAGCGGCCCGCTGCGCCCGCTCGACACCTTCCGCGTGCTCTCGCAGCCCTACCCGCGGCCCGAACTGCTGTGCGCCTTCCGCCACCCGCCGCTCTACCCCGGCCCGGCTCACGGACTGGGCGCGGCGGCCGGCGGCCCCTGCTCCTGCCTCGCCTGCCACAGCGGCCCGGCCAACGGGCTGGCGCCCCGCGCCGCCGCCGCCTCGGACTTCACCTGTGCCTCCACCTCCCGCTCGGACTCCTTCCTCTCCTTCGCGCCCTCCGTGCTCAGCAAGGCCTCCTCCGTCGCGCTGGACCAGAGGGAGGAGGTGCCCCTCACCAGATAAGGGGCCGCCCGCGGGCTGCCGGCTCCAGGACGCCCGTGGGGGGCCCCTCCCGCGGGGACTCAGCCAGCGCCCCTCCCCGCCCCCAGGGCACCGAGGGGAAAGAAGAAGGCCGAAAAGGACCGGAGGGACTCGGCCTCGCGGATCGGGACGCCCGGGAAGCGGCCATGGCTGGCGCGTTTGGGGATCAGGAGTAGGGATGGGGACGCGGAGGCTGAGAGACCTTCCTCAGGGGCGGCCCCTCTTTGCCGTTTTTCACCGGACCCATTGCCCCTGACCGGGGTCGACGCCGTGGCTCCAAAGCCAAACAAATTTAGTAGCAACAGCAACCGATATCCAGCCCCTCAGTCCCTCGTCCCACCCCCCACCTCACACCCCTGCCTCAATCGGGAACCCCCACTCCCATCCCCAAGGCCAAGCCCAAGCACTGGAAAGGAAATTGCTGTCTCTCTGAACAAAATGCTGTGTATGCAGAGCAGATAGAGATTAATCTTTGCCAGCTTTTCCAAGGCATGGCAAGGGGCTTGGTGGATGGCAATGCACCAGCCATCTAAGGGGAGAGAGTGAGAGAGGTGATTTACTGTGGCAGAGGACCCTGGCCCTCCCATGGAACCTAGGGGCTCTCTTGCCTTCCTGGAGCCTCAGTTACACATCTTCTGGTTCTGACATCTACCAACACCTGATCTCTTTACTCTCTCCTAGCTTCCTGATATCTCTCAACTTGTAACTCCGTCTCTACTCCTATTTCCATCCCACCCCCACTTTTTGTTTAACATTGGCAGAGAGGCTGCAGAAGCCTCAGGGCCTCTTGGCAGCTTCTACCAAGTCTCTCTTCTCCCTGGGCCCAATACACACCCTGATTAGCAAGTGATGTCTGTGAAGAGGGTTTTTGAATGTTGAATGTATAATAATGATCACCATGCGGTGGGCCACGGAGCCCAGAGTTGAGCTGTTAACAAGGCGCCCAGGGAAGAGCTTAGGGAGCAGGGACCTCGTCTCCCTCCCTCAGTAACTGCCAGCAAATTAGAGGCTATTTCAAGCCTTTGCCTGTTCACCTTCTCTTCACCAAGAGCCTTCTGGCTTTCCCTTTGCAGTTAGCATTTTACATCCTTCTTCCTCTCATTTTTCTCCCAAGCTACCACTGGGGCTTGGCTTTCAGATACTAGCAGGAGCCTTTGGCCCTTTCTGGGGACCTTGTCTTTCCCCTTCACTGGGGTTTGTTTGGGAGCCACTCCCAAGCTCTCACTCTCACACTCATTCTTGCAGCCAGTTTTTGAGGGATAGGAGAACGTATACTCCTCCATAACAAGCTTCACCCTGACTGGGAGGGAGTGGTTCTTCCTGTAGGGAATGAATTTGGTTTGGTTTTCCTTTGAAGCCTAAAGAATTTGCTGTTACAGTTTGTTAACCATACTGCAATAAAAGCTGGACATAATTCTCACTTAAACATTTTAATGTTTTGGGAAGCAGGCAGTGCATTGACTCTTTTTGAATTGCTAGTTCAGTCACCATCCTAAGCTTCGTTAGAGAAGGAACCAAAAGATGGACCCACAGATGGTCTCCCAATCTCGTGTTGGGCATTAGCAGGCTCCAAACGGAGATTGCCCAGAAGTGGAGAAGGCAGGCTCTGAGCTGCCCTGAGGTGCATGTTTTCTTAATTCTGTGCACAATAGAGGCCTTCCTCCGCAAACTGGCCCACCTGGGGCTCACCCCTGCAATGGTTTCTTCTCCAGTTGCTCCAACCCTTTGAGGAAAGGGGACCATGGACCACTGTGGTCTCCGTGGATCCTGCTTCCACCCCAACCCCAGGTGGAGGTCAATGAGGCAGTAGGGGTGGAGCTCCAGAACTACAGACAGCTAGGCTTGCGGGTCAAGCAGTCTGCACTGTAGGGTCAAGGGAGAGGAGGGAGGAGGATTCTTGGGTTGGGATGGGGGGTGGTGTCTGAATCATCCTCCACCTGAAAGTCATCTCCAAGAATGGAATTCTGGCCTGGTCGGGGCAAGGGGACAGATGGTGCTCAAGCAGCCATCTCGCCCTCATCCTCTGTCCCCAAAGGAGAGCCACTGTGGCTGCCTCTGAGTCCTGCACAGGCAGGGGAGAGATGGGTGTCATCGGCCGGCTGGGAGCTCAGAACTGCGTGGACTTCAAGGGTCCTCTGTCACTATGTATCAGTGGGCAGATGGGGAATCTTTAATTAGCTTCTGTCCCTCTTTGGGTTCCAGAGAAACTCTCCTGCACACAGTGGCCCCTGCCCTCCCAAGCAAAGCTTGGAGCTTAGGTTTCCAGCATCTTCCCCTCCACTCCTCCACCCTCCCCCACCCCCAGCCTTTCGTAGCTACCTCTGCAGCTGGGACGCTCCCAGCGCCAAACCCAGGCAAATTTCGCGGTTACTTCGCGGCAGGCTGAGATTGCTTGCGACAGGTAAATGGGCTGCGGGTTGCCGTAATGCCAGGCGTATTTTCAGTTAATAGGGAGGGAAAATGAGGTGTCTGCAGCGATATTGGAAAGTACAAGATCGATGATCCGGCCTCGTGTCCAATCAGCAGGCTTTAATTGACTGTATTTTCTGGGTAATTGAGCCTCTCTTCCTCCAAATTGAAGTGGAAGATATAACAATACATCTTGCCAGGAGGAATTACTCATTACTTCATAATGAAATTTCCCTTTTGCCAAGGTTTGCGGTTTGGCGCTAGGCACCACTTCTCACTTTCCCTTCTCCACCCCTGCACCTAAAAACAGGTTTTGCCCGCCTGCACCCAGCAACCGCACCTGGCCTAATACCTACATTTTGGCGGACGTGGGGGAGGGGGAGAGATGACAGCGAAGAAGGCACTGCCACTCCACAGCCTCAGTCTCCTTATCTGTAAAAGGCTAAACCAAGCAACAGGGCTGACATGGTGTTATTATTCTTTCAACGTTCTAAGAGCCTCTACTTCGCTTTGCCCCATCTTGGTCCCATTTTGCAGGTGGGAAAACAGAGGCTCTGGGTTTCACACAGCTATTAGGGTCCCGTGCAGCTCTGAGCTTCAAGTTCCGGCTTCCCTTCCCTTCCCCTAGGCCCCTTTGGGGCCCCGAGTCCAAGGGTCACCCCTTGCGAAGTCTGACACCTCACTCCCGACTCACACTTTCCCTGGGCTCCTCAACCCCATTGCGACCCGGCGGGGCCTGGGAGAGCAGACCTGCGCTCAGCCGCGGTCCGCCCGGCCGGGCAAGACCAGCCGCCCCGCAGCCGGAGTGCACGCTCAGCGCCGGCCGTCGCCGGCTTGTTAGCGTGTGATTGATTGCCTTATTAAAGCGTGTTCTTGTAAGTGTGACCAAACTGATTGCATTGCATATGTTTGGGATAATGCTCATTTTAAACAACAGGATAAAGAGGATGAGCTCGGCAGAGCCTCCGAAGACAAAATGATTCCGGCCAGCAGCTCCGTAACTCTGGCATTAAATTGCCCAGTTACATAGCAAATCACTTGGTTCCTCCACCCTTGTCCCCGGTTGTTTTTTTTTTTTTTTTTTTCCTGGTCTGCAATATGATCGCATCCCCCACTGTAGTCGGCCCCACGAATGGTTTGTCTAGTGACAATATTGGCTCTGCCTTCTCAGCCGCTAACCGTGCACCCTCACACCTCAGATGGCGAGTCCTCCTGCGCCCTCTCAGGCAGAGGGAGAAGTGATTCAGAATGCACCCTCTCACCCTAGGCTTCCCAAAGGGCCATGGCTCTGACGGATCTACGCAAATGGGAGCTTAGGTCCCCCGCAGCAAGTCGCGTGTCTCCCCACCCCCACCCCCACTCAGCCTTTTGGCTAAAGTTTAAAAGATTCTTTTGTTCCCCAGGCTTCTCCCGCTCGGTTGCCTCCATTATTCCCCAATTGAGGAAACACCCGCCGCCATATGTCGATGGAAGGGCGTGGGTGTCGCGGCGGTGGGTTATTGAGGATGGTGTTCTAAAAGTGGGAAGAGCTTTTCCTTCTTAGCATCTTCTTCATGCACCATCACCCCCAGAGTGAGAGAGGGAATAGGAGGAGGAAAAGGAGGTGGGGCAAAAAAGGGGGGGATTTCTTCTAATTACTCCACCCCCAACCAATCTTTGTAGCCAGGTTCTCTTTCTTTGCCTATTCCCTAAACAAAGAAACCCCCAGCCTTCCTCCACCCATACCAGTCGACTTGCACGGGAGCCAAACTGCTGGCAGATTGAACTTCCTAGGGGACACCTTTGGGATACGCTGGAATTCTGATTTGTTCCAGATGATGATGGTCATCAGAACAAGTCAGAAACGATGCCACTCTTTGGGGTGTCATTTGTAAGTCCAATCGTCCGGATTCGTTTGTAAGACCCAGCTAAACGGGTCTGGATAAAGTGACTTGGTCCAAAGGGCAAATTTCTTCCATCACTTAGCTTCTGCCTGACTTTGCCAGGGCAGGCACATCAGACTGTATTAGGAGAAAGCCCAGGTGCAGTTCACCACGTGTGCCAGCTTGTGGAACCCCGAAATGTTGACCCTGGGTGAAAAAAAAAAAAAAAAAGCCAACCACAAAACATAAGCTACCTTCTACAAAGCAAACAGAAACATAAAGTCCTTTCGAAAATCGCCTTCTCAGCAAATAAGTATGTGATATTCTGAGCAGGAGCAGGAGAGAGAGAGAAAGATTGCCACTTAAAAATAACATGAAAGCATTAAGTAATTATTTAAAACAAGGCTGTTTAGAAAAATATTTGTATTTATTACAGCTGCTCAATTGGCCTCGTTAAAGTCGGCAAGCATTTAAATTGTGTTACAATCTCATTTAAATCCCGCTCCGTTCCAGCAGGCTGAAGAGCTTGAATAGACCAATCACTTCATAATGATGATGAATGAGAAATTAATTCAGATACAAGCAAGACAATTTAGGCCTTCATCTGTTTAAATAGCCTTCCAATATTATTCGCGATCGCGGGTCACAGATTGAATCAATTGTCCAATCTTGTGAAAGTCATATCCTTGCATCTTCATCGAGATTATTTATAGCGCAGTGAGGGTTGCTGAAAGGTATACGCTGTTAACAGGGACAATTACTTAAAGAGAAGCGTTTATAAAATGGAAAACAAATGCCGGGGTTAGTAACAAATGGGATCAAAAGCAGCCATTCCAATCTGGCTTCTCAAGGGAAGGGAGCGGGCGCGGCCCCCGCAGGATGCGGGGCGCTCGGGGCTCGGCGTCTGGCCTCCCCGCGGTGCCGGTGAGGCCGAGTCCGGTCGCTCCCGCCTGCGCCCTGGCTGCCGCACTGGCTGCCATACGGACCCGGGCCGGCCTAGCCCTCGCCCTCGCCCGCTTCAGGTCGGGCGGGAAACCGCAGCATGGCCCTCGGGGCCCCCGCCCTGGGTGCGGTTCCCGGCCTCCCCGGCCTAGGCGGCTACGGGGTGCGGCCCGGGTCAGGCACCCCGAGTCCCTGAGCCCCGCCGACGCCGACCCCCAGGGCGTTCTGCTTTGTGCTGGGGGCTCGGCCTCGCCGGGATCAGACCCGGCCTGCCTTCGTTGCAGACGTCCGCCGGCCTTGCGGTGCTCGCGGGGCGGGGGTAGCTGGGGGCTCCTGGACTCTGGAAGCTCAGCCTCCTGAGCCGACCGCGGGGGAAAGGCCCCCATTTCCGCAAGGCCCCTCATCCTCGAGGTCCCGAGACGGGAAGTGCACTTGGGGTCACTTCACTTCCTTCCGGGCCAGGGCCCCTCCCCGAGCCGGCTTCTCTGGGTGCCCTCGGGCCTTTGAGCAGCGTCCAAGTTCTCCAAAGAAGAGCCCTTTCCTTCCCGCACTGAAGTGCCCCCTCCCCGTATCCGGATATAACCCCTCCCGGTGAGGCCAGTCCCCCTTCGTCGTCCTCCTCCGACAGGCGTCCCGGCGCCTCGTGAGAGTCCACTGCAGCCGAGGCGGCCGTCACGACTTCGAGGCGACATGAGCCTCCCCGGGGTGTCTACCTCCCCTTCCTCAGCAGAGTTAGGTAAAGACCCAGAACAAGGTGCGCGGGGAGGTGAGTTGGTGCTTCCGGAATCGGTACAGGCGCGCTTAGGTGTAACTGTGTGCACCGTCTACACCGGCCCCGTCTGTGTGCGGGTCCAGGGAAGAGAGAACCTTTCTAGGCGGCGCTCTTTGGGGATGTAAGTGAGGTGGGTCGGAACAGAGAAGCAGGAAAGATCATTCGATGTACCGAGCCCGGAGTAAGAGAGGAGAGAGAGAGAGAGGCTCCCAGCGAACACAGAGCGGAGTCCATGCGGTACAGCACACGCGCCACTCCCATCCGCGTCGAGGTGGTTTTTTTCTTCCTCCGTATTTCTGTGTTTTGAAACAAAAGCCCAACTAATGGATTCCGGGCGCTCTGAGGACCCACTCCCGGGAGCGACTTTGATGTACTGCTGTCCAATTAGTGCCTTTAATTGGTGTCCTCGGGGACAGGCCGGCCCGGAGCTGGGACGCAGCCTCTTCTCGCCTCTCCTGCACACTGGAAAGGTAAAATTTATAACGCACTGTAGCGATCCCATGGGAGAGCGAGCGAGCGAGGGAGGCAGGGAAGGAAGGGAGAGGTACAGATCCGTCTTGCAGCCCCCGGACCCTGCAGGCGCGGGGGGTCATGGATAAGGGTCCAGATCGCCCGCTTTCTACTATTTCCTGACTCCCTCTCGGGCCTGGCAGGAGGGCTCGGGCGGCTGAGTCGCTGAGGATTATGAATTTGCTTGCAGAAAGGCCAAGGGAGCACGCATTGTCTGTAGAAGCCCACCCCATGTGGTCTCTCATCTCCTTAATAATGGCTGTTTGTTAACAAGGATGCGGAGGTTAAATAATCCGGGTGGAAGATTAAACACGCCTCATCAAGGCGCTGGGAGCCGAGTTGCACGGAGAGCCGCTGGGCTCGTTGGAGCCAGAGGAAGGTGGGAATAATAGCCTGCAAGTAGCCCTGAGGTAGAGGAGAAGGGAAGGTCTAGGCCCCCTTTTCAGGATGTTTCCACATAAAGTCAGCCCAGGCCCACACCCTTGCTGTGCTGAAGAGAAAATCCATAGAGGAGCCAGCCCTAATGAAGTGTGGATGTCAAACCCTGCCAGTAGTCTGCTGGAGGTCAGAAATGGAGGCCTGGGTCTGAATCCAGGGCCCCCCTTTGAGACTATCTGCTGCTTCCTAGGCCTGACAAAGTCATACCCCTGGGAAGTTAGGGGCATTTGTATCCACATGTGAATAGCACTGGATTGGAAGACAGATGATGGGGCTTCCAGCTTGGGCTCTGTTTCTAAATAGCTGTGTAATCTGTATTACATTATTTTCCTAGCTTCATTTTCCTACTGTATAGGATAGGGAGGAGATAGGGCTTGATAGAGATGATGTATAATATTTCTGTTTTCTTTCCACTAGCTCTCACTAGAGTTAGGGAACTGAGCAACTTGTCAGATACCATCTCCATCCAGCCTGGGGGATTCAGTCAAGGAGGGTTATATTCAGCAAATATTTGAGGGCCTACTATGTGGCACCGTGCAGTATGTATTTTTAAACTGTGAGAGCAGGATATAGATTTGTATATTCATGTGTATGTCATTCCCAAATATGATATATTTTTTTTAAAGATTTTATTTATTTATTTGACAGAGAGAGAGAGAGAGAGATAGTGAGAGGGAACACAAGCAGGGGGAGTGGGAGAGAGAGAAGCAGGCTTCCCGCTGAGCAGGGAGCCCAATGCCGGGCTTGATCCCAAGACCCTGAGATCATGACCTGAGCCGAAGGCAGACACTTAACGACTGAGCCACCCAGGTGTCCCCAAATATGATATTTTGTAAAGGAAGACAAGGAAGAAAGAACAGAAAGAATGTATGTGTATGCGTAGGGTAGAGAAACTGTAGAGTGAAGGGAAAAGGAGTCAGTGAAAGAAGTACAGATCTTGCTGAGATGGCAAGAAAGTCAGTGAGGATAAATATGGAAGTAGTTCCTTGATAGAGAGGAGGTCCTCTCCTGGACTCCTTGGTGATTTGACAGTGAACAGAAGGTGAAGGATTCCCGAATTTGAGTAGGAGACCTATGACTTATGCATCTAATATTCCCAATTTTCTACTTGTATGTTATTTCATTAGAGTTCCACTCTTTAGCTAATTCCCAAAACATGTCAGTTTTTGAATCCACCAAACAGGAGACTCAGTTGCTAGGCTGGAACTCTTCATGCTTCTGGCCGATGGGTATCTGGGCTCAAGGAAGGAGCAGGGTGAATGTTCCACCAAGAGTTTTCTTCAGATCAGCAGTAATTGTGGCTCCTACATTTCTCTGCCTTTTCTTGTCAAGTCCAGAGACCAGATTTGTGGGACTAGGCAGTAAGGTTGAAGAGCTAATATTTACTGAATACTTGTCACGTGCCGTTCACTGTTCCATGCTTTCCATGTGTTATTATCCACGCATTAGATAAGGGGAGCTAGTGTAGGAGGCAGGATGGATTTTTGTGTCTATTTTTAAAGACTTCAACTCCACTCTGCCTTCCAAAATACAATCTCCATTTTCTCTGGTGGACAGTCAATGAGCAGTTTAGCCCAATGAATGAACCAATAAATAATCTACTAAGAACCTACTATATGGCCAATACCAGACTTAGGTTTATACAATATCTTTGTTGTCCTCCAATCTGGTGCTGATGTGGCTTTGATTGTGTTAGTACAACTAATTCGTACTTTGCTTGAGAAGAACTCATTAGTGATGCCAACTGTGGCTAGAGTGATTTTATGGTAGGAAATACACTTGCTTCTACAGGGACCCTGGCAAAAGAGAACTCATCTGTTACTTGAGTTAGAGCCTGTACATCTTTAGCAACAGCAGTTTTATATTATACAAAATATAAAATATAAGCATTTTGACATCTACTTATTAAAACATTAACCATTCAAACAACTCAAAAAGCATGGATTCTGGGAACCAGAGTTCCTGGATTTGAATCCCCAATCTGCCGCTTACAAGCTTATAGCACTGAAAGTTTCTTAATCTCTCTGAGACACAGTTCCTTCATCTGCAAAATAGAGATGACAACAATAAGTCTGTAATAGATACCTATCGCTGCTATCCCAGAGTTTAGGAGCTTAAATCAATAAACATCATCTCAATATCTGTGACAACTGGGTGTCTCTGGCTCAAAGTCAGTCAACTGAGGCTGTGGTCTCATCTAAAGCCTCAAGTGGAGTGGGTGGCGGGGGATCGGCTTCCAACTTCACTCATGTGGTTGTTGGAAGGATTCAGTTTCTTGCTGGTGGGTTGTTTGACTGAAGGCCTCAGTCCTTCACTGACTGTTGGTTGGGAGCTTATTTCAGTTTCTTGTAGTGTGGACTTCTCCACAGGGTAGCTCACAACACGGTAGCAGGCTTTTCTCAGAATGAATAAACCAGGCAGCACATGCACACTGGAAAGACTTGAGAGAGAAAGATAGAGAGAGAGAGAGTGAGAGCAAACCAAGACACCACATGTTTTTGTTACCTAATCTTGTAACATTCCATCATTTTTGCCATATTCTATGAGTTTGAGGCAAGTCACTAACCCAGCACACACTCAAAGGGAGGGGATTATACAAGGCATCAAAACCAGGAGTCAGGGATCACTGGGGGCTATCTAAGAGGCTACTTCCCACAGACCCTATCTCATAGGGTTGTTGTGAGGATTGTATGACTTTATATATATGAAGAGCTTAGGACAGCACCTGGGTTTGTTTTTGTTGTTGTTGTTTTGTTTTGTTTTTAAAGTAATCTCTACACCCAATATGGGGCTTGAACTCACAACCCTGAGATCAAGAGTCTACATGCTCTACCAACTGAGCCAGTCAGGTTCAGGACAGCACCTGTTTGTTCTGATCATTCTTTTGATAAAACTAGCACTCATTTCTTCATCTAGAATCTCCTATTTCAATGTCTCTCTTTTTTTCTTGTAAAGCTGTGTAAAAGACTGTAGGAAGGGCAGGGCAGCGTAACTGCCACAAGGAAAAGGGGAAGAGGAAGCAGAATAGAAAGAAAACAGAATGGAAGATTTGGAAAAAGTCCAGGGGAAGGTACCTAGAGATAAGAGGTAAACTAGGAGATTCTTTTTTTTTTTTTAAAGATTTTATTTATTTATTTGAGATAGAGCAAGAGTAAGCGAGAGAGCATGGGAGGAGGGAGGGACAGAGGGAGCGGAAGAAGCAAGCTCCCCACTGAGCAGGGAGCCCGGGAACCATGACCCGAGCCAAAGGCAGACGCTCAACTGACTGAGCCACCCAGGTGCCCCTAGGAGATTTCTTTTTAGCTAACTTGTTCCTTACTTTTAAAAGATACTCTTTTCTGCATCAAGTGAATACTATTTGTACTCTTCTATTTGTAATCATACTCACTGACATTTGTATAGTGGGCTCACACTTTTTAATTAAAAAGTTCCACATGTGTTGTCATTCTTAATTTTTACCACAGTTATGTGAGACAAAAATTACTGTTATCACCATTTTAGAAATGAGGGAAAAAGCCCGGTGTGATGGTTAATTTTATATGTCAACTTGACTGGGCCACAAGGTGCCCAGCTATTTGGTTAAACATTATTCTGGGTGTATCTGCAAATTGCCCTTCCCAGTGTGGGAGGGCTTCATCCAATCTGTTAAAGGCCTGCTAGAATGAAAGACTGATAAGGAAGAATTCTTTCTCTCTGCCTGTCTTCGAGGTGGGACATCAGTCTTCTCCTGCTTTCAGACTTGGACTGGGACTGGAACTTAAAGCTTTGGCCCTCAGCCCCCATAATTATGTGGGGAAAAAAATGTTCTGTTTCTCTGGAGAATCTTGATGGGTATACCCAGAAAGGTCACACAGCAAGTAAATGCGGGGAATCCAGGACTCAAATTCAGATGGTCTTACTCCAGCCCTTGGTTCTTTGTGCTATACTCTGCTGTCTCAGCTACCTAAGTTTGTTTTATCATGAAGTTATGGCTTCTGCTGAAGCCATGGAAGAGGATATGGCATGAACGTGGTGGGGAAGGTGGGGAGGCAGGATGTCAGATATCAGCCCTGCCTGACCTAGTTAGTGAAATCAACTTGGCTAAAAGTGGACTCAAAAATGGGCAACAAGGAGGTCAGGTTGCAGCATCCAAAGGGGCTCAGTCCTGATTCTCTAAACTGTCAGTACTGGGCTACTCAGGAAGGTGGACCCCAGGAGCAAGAGGACAGCAGTTGAAGATGCATTAGTACTCAGCAGTCTGAGGTAAAAGATAAAAGCTGTGGGACTGGTAAGAGAAATTGGTGCAAGGAGAGCAAGACAAATAAGGCTCCCAGACGTGTTAGGTAGCTGGGGTTCAGGTTAGGGCTGTGGTTCTAGAAGGGAAGACTGAAGTACCAAGAAGGGAATCCTGGCTGAGACTTGATTCCCATGTCTTGTCAGATCCTTCTTCTTTAGTAAAAGAAGCCCTGTTTTCAGTGAGGCAAATGGCCACCAATAATAAAGGCTGTATTTCCCAGCCAGCTAGATGTGGCCATGTGATTAAGTTCTGGTCAATGAGATATAAGTAGTGTGACTTAAAAGGAAGTGCCTTCTAAAAGAGGTGTGTGTGCACCCTTCTTCACCCCTTCTTCTTTCTTCTGGCTGGTACCTGACATAATGGATGGAATTCAAAAAGCTGTTTTGGACCATGAGAAGGAAGCCATGTGTTGTGCAAGGCAGAACAAGATAGAAGGAGCATGGTTCTCTAGTATTGTAGAATCTCCCTGGACCACCTACCTCTGGACTTCTTTTACAGGAGAAAGAAGTAAATTTCTATCTTCATTGAGTCACTCGTATCGTGAATTTTCTGTCCCATGAAATGGAACGTAATCCTCACTAATACAGTATCTAAGATTAAGTAGGGTAAAAGTGAATGTAAGCCACTCTTGCACGCTGATCCAAAGACAGGACTTGGAAGGAAGCAAACTGTTGGCACCCAGATTTACATCTCTTTGGTAATGAAGATGAGGAGGTGATGCATATGGTATGGAGCCTAGAAGGTAGACTTACAGGATAGGGAGTATAGCATGGGGAGAACATAGATTTTGGGGGGAGAGATTGGTTTAAATTCTCATTTTGTTGGCTTACGGACTGAATGATATAGCAAGTTGTTTAACTGCTTCAAACTGCAGTTTCCTCATCCTGGGATGGTGGTTATGATTAAATGAGATAATAAGCATAAAGCCCTTTAATCCCTTTTCCTTTTCTTTGTTCTTTTTCTAATCTTCTACCCCTAATTCTAACTTCCATTTACCCCCTGGACTGGGAGTATGATCTAATCTCAAGTATCACCTTCTCTGGGGTGAAGGAAAGTAGAGGCCCCTTATGTAAGTTTGGCCTGTTGGGATTTGCCACAGAGCTGGGGTAGACTGGTGGTCATGGTGGCTTTAGCCATGGAAGGTTTCGAAGTTGGCGGCACATTAGAATCACCTGCAGACTTTTCTGAATCTGAATTTTGAAAGTGGTAGTGTGGACATGTAGTTATCAAAGCTCCCCTGGGTGACCCCAGCACACAGCAAAATTTGGGACCATTGGGGAAGGGAAAGCATAAGGATACGCTAGCATGTATTATGTACTCAGTAAATGCTATTAATTGTAATTGAGCTGAGATTGGGATTAGTAGGAAAAGAACTGGGTCTCTTTATTATCTTTAAATATAGATGATCCACTCAGATTATCTATCGACTAACCCAACTTTTAGTAGTTTGGATATACCAACTACATAAACTGGAGGCACCCTGCCAGTTAGAACCAGCAATGACCCTTAAGATCATTTGGCCAACGACTTCACTTTATAGGTCTTTCAGTTTTCTCTAGGCGAAATGGATCTTGTATGGCTACTGTGGATTTAGAGCAGACACAGGATTTTGCATAGGAAATACACCACCTCGGTTCTCATTTTATTTTGATGCCAAGCGGGGTGTGATTGCACATTCCTTTGGAGCTTCACTTGGGCAATGCTAACATGTCCAGATCCAAAGGTCAAAGTTGCATTTCTTAATGACGTTCTAGGAACTTCATTGAAAGTTGACATTCCAGTTGTTCATCTCTGGGGTCAGCAACTGAAATTAGTGAAAGGCAGGGTGCTGAGAGAAACAGGGAAATGGGGCACAATCTCACCTAGACGTTGCCCCACTAAACTACTGGGAAAGAAGTGCAAAGGAGGAGTTATAAGCTCTGCCTGCAGGCTCCAGAAGTTAAGCCTGCGTGTTGACCTCAGTGTGCCTTGGAGGTGGGGGAGAAGCTTTGGAGAGCTCTGCTAGTTTCTGTTATCTAGAGGACCAGAACTGACCAGGTGGCTTTGGGAATCATGGTTGTTTAAGATCAAAGATAAGGTTTGGAGGTACCGGTGACTCTGGAAGAAATGTGTAAAAACAGTCTTCCACTTCTAAGGAGAATTTCTAGCATTCTAGGAAACTGCTCTTAGCACTGCATGAACAGGGTCTGCTTCTGAACTACCATGATCTCCCTGTAAAGGAGTCAATAATTCTACTTTCTGCAGGGGAAAGGTTATTATTTTCTTTTTAAGAAATAGATTTGGTTCAATATATTCATAGTAGTTCTTGAAGTACCAGAGATGTCTTGGTAAGGATGTCTTTTCTCTGTTGCCATAGCCAGAGGCTTGCATTTGCTAGGACATCTGGATCAGATCAGAGGAGATAGAAAAGAAAGGCAGAGTAGAGTATAACTGCAAATCTCAGCACATCACTCAGGGCATAAAGCAGGCTGGTGGAAACAGGAAATGCCACTTGGGTCTAGAGACCCAAACTTGATTTGAGCTCATGGTATAAAGTGTGCATGCTCTGCTCTTGAAGGTACTTAGAGGAAAGTCACTGATCACACTCTTAGAGTATACTGACCACTCTACCCCAGGTCAGATACTCTTGGTAAGCTAGAATTACCATTTGGGCCTGGTGAAAATCTCACTCTTATTTTATCCACAACAGGGTTTTAGTAAGATGTGACAAAAGGTCCTTTGCTAGTTTCATTGTGTTTCCCCATCTGTGGAGGAATCAGGCTTGTGGACAACACAGTGGGAGCACCAAGGACACTTAGATGACTTCATGTGACTATTTCTTTTTTTTTTTTTTAATTTTATTATGTTATGTTAGTTACCATACAATACATCATTGGTTTTTGATGTGGTGATCCACGATCCATTGTTTTCGTATAACACCCAGTGCTCCATGCAGTACGTGCCCTCCTTAATTTCATGTGACTATTGAGGGTGGGCATTTAATGGACTATTCTGTCTGTATGTCACAAGATTGCCTCTCGTTTTGAAGAATGGAGTGAGAGTTTACACAGACTCAGAAGAAGCAGAGGGGAGTTCTGGGTTTTATTTGTGTCAGGTGCTGGTGTCCTCAACTCTTTGTGGGGAGGTCTCTGTCAGACTCTAAATTTCTTGAACTCTGCATTTCTTTTTTCTTTTTTGAGGTAAAACTGGGATTTAAGATCATGTAAGTTTCAAGCATTCAAACTTTGTATTTCTTATGACCTTCCTACAGTGAACTGAGGTTCAGATCCACTTCCCATGACCCCTCTATCCACAGTACTACCAGGAATACTCTTCATATTGGAGTCTTCACCTTATTAGGATGGGATCCATAAAAACTTTTTAAAGGTTATTAGAAATCTTTGAAGAGGCAGTTTCTGCTGAAGGATAACTGAATTATCCTGCAAATTTAACTGAATGCCATTTTAACATAGTAGATGCATTTCTGGATGTGTGGTATCTTTAGGTTTGCCTAGTGGTGGGATGGTGCTTTGCATCAGTGATGACTTTGATCAGTGATCAACTGTGGACCCCTTAATTTTTATCAGTATCTGTGAAGTTAAGTCCCAGTGACATAAAGATTTAGTTTAGTCCTTTTGTTACAATGTAATTTTTAGACATGTTGTCCAAGAGATTTCCTTGACTTATTAAGTGTTCCAATGCTTTGTTGATGGACAATCTGTTGGTTAAAGAAAGTTGCCTCAGCTATTGGCTAATATACATGGTTTAGAACAAATTCTGTGCATTATTCCTTCCTCCCTTCAAAGTCAATTATTCTAATTTCAGGGCAAGGCAACACATTGTTGGGAGAAGGGGTATGTGAAATAGCCTCATTTTGGGTTTGCTTTAGGCACTCTGCCTTTATCTTTTTATTTTTAAAAAATATTTATTTATTTATTTATTTATTATTTGAGAGAGAGAGAGGCGGGGGGGGGGGGGAAGGGAGGGAAGAGAGAGAATCCCACGCTGAGTGTGGAGCCGGATGCAGTGGGCTAGATCTGATGACCCTGATATCATGACCGGAGCTGAAACCAAGAATCAGACGCTTAACCAACTGAGCCACCCAGGCGCCCCAGGCACTCTGCCTTTAATCCTATTCTTCAGGCAATGTCTCATTTCCCACGACACTGAATAATGAAAAAACAGTGAATGGCACAGGGACCTAACAGTGTGGTGTGGATGGCGGTGGGGATAATTGATTTCCAAAATTTTGCTTATCAGTTACTTGATACAGTAAAGTAGGTCAGTGTATATGTTGATTTTGTAAAAGGTGAAAAACTAAGCATCTTCAGCTGGTTTATCTCAGGGGAAAATGTTTTATCTCAGGAGCTAGAAATGAGCCAAATGAAAGTGAATATTCATGTAAGATTGTTAAATGGCTTTCAAAGGGTTAAATCTTTTTTTTTTTTAAGATTTTATTTTTTCTTAAGTAATGTCTACACTGAATGTGGGGGTCAAACCTCAAACTCACAACCCGGAGATCCAGAGTCACACACTCTACTGACTGAGTCAGCCAGGCACCCCTCAAAGGGTTAAATCTTAAAAAAGCACCTTCTTATTTCAAGGATTTTATAAGCTCTAGTTGTAAATATATGAAGCGTTGATATAAGTTGACTTAATGTTATGTACTTGGTGGGGACATGAAAAAGCTTTATTAAGAGGAAATGTGTATTTTTTATATACAAGTTCTACACCCGAGGTGGGACTTGAACTCATGACCCCGAGATCAAGAGTTGCAGGCTGTACCAACTGAGCCAGGCAGGTGCTCCAGGAATTGTGTCTTTTCAGTTATGCTTTACTAATGATTTGCATTATAATTTTGGGAATATGTTTTTAATGTAAATAATTTTGACCTGACACATACTGAAAATCCAGCTTTAGACTTCCAGGATTCATGTCGAGGAGTATTCTCTACACCCGGTCTCTGTGCATTTGATCTTCCTATTTCTTTAAAGAAGCTCCTTATCTGTGAAGTTAAGTCCCAGTCCTTCCTATCTCTTCAAAGAAGCTGGTCAAGCAAACAATCAACCTGTATGAATTTCAATTCCCATTGAATACCACACTCAGTGATCTCTGTTTATTGTAAATTCTGTGGAACCTGAAACATTGGCTTTTGCTATTGTTTGAGAGTAATTTCAACTCTTCAACTGGGAGAGCAGTATGAATACTTTCTAGAACAGCTCAAATGGAAGTAGATCCAGATTCATAAGAAACAAAGCTGCTTACTCAGCAACAAAAAGGGTAACCTGATGTAGTGGAAAAGGTGTAGCCTTTGAAACCAGGAAAGCCTGAGTTCAAATCCCCCTTTACCACTTACTAGCTGTGTGTGAAAATTAACCTCCTCAACCTCAGGGTCCTCTTTGAGGAAGAATACCTACCTAGCTCCTGTGTAATAAGGAATGTAAAACTGATAGCACACTACTCCCTTCCTGCCCGCCCCCCCTTAAAGACTGAGTAATTTGTAACACACATCCTTCTAACAATTCCTGTCCCTGCAGATAAGGTAGGAAGCTTTGAAGTGCAGACCGTATCACCAGGGATCATCTTCCCTGGAGGAGAGGTATACCAAGAATGGAGTGAGAATTGCAAACTGTATCACTACACAGATACGTTGAAAATCCTGTTTGGACCATTTTGAGTTTTGGAAATATCAAGGTGATGTGAGGGACAGTAGCTGGTGCAAAGACTTTAGAAGCCCTGGTTGGCTCTGCACAGTGAGCTGTTTGATGAGAAATACACAGAAAAGCCAAGCCACTGTCCACTGTCCACAGGCCAGTGCCCAGGGAGCTCAACAAACAGGCCGGGGCCACTGTCTGGATGCAGGAGGCCTTCCTCTCTTCCCTTTTCTCAAAGATCCTGAGATAATTTTCAGAGTATCAGGTTGGGGGTTTGGGCCATGGGATGAATTCCAATCTCATTATTCTGTTCTCCTCCCTCTCCCAGGTCTATCCCTGGCCTGGAAAGACTCTTCTTATCCCCCTCCCTCCACACAAAACTAGATCTGTGTTTTCCAAACTCTTCAGTGTTTCTCACAATAAAGACATATCACGACCCAGTACACACACACACACACACACACACACACACACACACACACTGAAACAAAAGTTTGCTAAAACAGTATTTATATTTACTCATACACTCTGATGGTTTCTTTTCCATTCCATTTTAATTCCATTCCATTCCAAAACATGCTGGTAACCCACTAAATTTCTTGACTCATTAGAGGGTCTTGACCCACAGTTTGAAAAGCACTAGCTTCCAATAACTTCTCCTCAGTGATACTGGCATGTTAGAGATTTGTACACTAGGGAGCAACCAGGCTCACCTTCCCTATCTGTACTGCCGCCAACCTTACCCCAAGTCCTGTCCAGGCTGTCACAGGACCACAGAGACTGGCCCGAGCTTGATTAGGCATTTGGGGGCCATTCATATACTTTCCATAGTTTTGAGAGCCCCAGAAGGTTCCAGACTGGATTTCTCACTCCATTCTTAGTGTACAGCTGATTTGGATCATAAAGCTATGGACACAAGACCAGAAGGGACTTTCTTAAGGCCTGAATTTTTATAGAGGAGGAAACTGAGGCCAGGAAGGGTAAGTTAATGACCTTAAGTCAGAAAAAGGAGAGGGGTGCCTAGTTGGTTCAGTCAATAGAGCATGTGACTCTTGATCTCAGGGTGGTGATTTCAAGCCCCATGTTGGGCATGGAGGCTACTTAATTTAAAAGAATAGGAGAGAAAGCATTGATCATATTTGAATTAAAGTTAAATGCTGGTCCTCTGTCTTAATCTTTTATAACAAGTCCTAAAACTTACATTGGTGGGCTATCTCAGATCCTTTAGGCTGCTGAATAATTGGCCTGGCTAGATATGGAAGTCTAGGCCTAAAGGGAGTATATTTTCTATTTTTTGATATTTGCAATATAGTGCTTCAAAGCTCTCATTTAGTTTTTGTTTCCTATTTTTTCATCTTTAGTATTTTGCTTCCTGGGCTTGCTGCTAGATATTAAATACTCAACATATAGATTATTTTTTCTTAAATAGGTATTATAGAACAGTGCCTAGGGGTGTCTGGCTGGCTGAGTCAGTGGAGCATGTGACTCTTGATGTTGGGGTTGTGAGTTCAAGCCCCACATTGGATGTAGAGATTACTTAAAAATAAAAATTAAAAAAAATTTTTTTAAATATTTTATTTTTATCTATTTATTTGAGAGAGAGATAGCAACAGAGATAGCAAGAGAGAGCACAAGCAGGGAAGAGAGGGAGAAGCAGGCTTGATCCCACCTGTGGGGCTTGATCCCCGGATCCTGGGATCATGACCTGAGCCAAAGGCAAACGCCTAACTGACTGAGCCACCCAGGTACCCCTAAAAATTAAAAAATCTTTTAAAAAAAGATTTTATTTATTTATTTGAGAGAGAAAGAGAGAGAAAACATGAGTGGGGAAGGGGCAGAGGAAGAAGCAGACTCCCAACTGAGCAGGGAGCCTGATGTGGGGCTCGATCCCAGGACCCTGAGATCATGACCTGAGCCAAAGGCAGATGCTTAACTGACTGAGCCACCCAGGCACCCCTAAAAATTAAAAAATCTTTTTTTTAAAGATTTTAAAAAATTTATTTATTTGACAGAGAGAGAGAGAGACAGTGAGAGCAGGAGTACAAGCGGGAGCAGTGGGAGAGGGAGAAGCAGGCTTCCTGCCGAGCAGGGAGCCCAATGTGGGGCTCGATCCTAGGACTCTGGGATCATGACCTGAGCTAAAGGCAGACACTTAACGACTGAGCCACCCAGGCGCCCCTAAAAATTAAAAAAATCTTAAAAAGAGGAACAGTGCCTAGAACATGAACGTCTTTAATATTTGATGAGTGAATGACCAAATAAACATCATACTTGTAAAAAAATTATTTTTAAAATGAGATGTAAAAAAAATTGACAATTGGAGGTGGGATCATTGGTAAATGGCCACATTTAAATTTTATAAATATGCATTCTGAATTACTTTGACTAGCAGAAAGAGGGTGAAGTTTGGAGTCAATGATTAGAAGGTAGAGCTTCATTTTCACATTTTGTGGTTTAATTTTGGCCAAGCCAAAGATTTTCTGACTGCCTTCTTTTTCATAAAACAGGGATTACCTACCACCAGATCCTACCTTCTGTTGAACTTCTTTGTTAGGGAATTTACTTACATTAGAGATTTATTTGTATAGATGCATTCTTCTTTGAAAACACAAATACAACCTGGTAGGGCCAACCAAGTCTTTTAATCAAGAGAAATATCTTCCCACTTAAACTTGAAACAGGTCTGATGCTGTGGGTTACTGGAGAAAAGTAGAGGGTTCTCTTAATTGGGCTGCACTGTGTTGACTGGTGTTGAGAGTGAAGACTCAGGAGGACACTCTGAGAAGATCTGAACACACAAGTGTCTGTGCAGATAACAACCCAAGGAAACCATTAAGGGCTTGCTTGGGCACTATCAGGGGAAGGAACAGGTCACCTGATAGTGGTAACAATCCAGCCCTTAGTAGAGGACAAAGTCAGAGATTCCTGTTGGCAAAAGAAAAGTTGAGGGGAGAAAGACTGCAGAAGAAAAAAATAATTCGAAGAAGTAGTTTTCTGTGAAAATCAGATAGATGCCTGTGTGTAGTATGTTACAGGGGATTGCCACCTGCCCCTGCACGTGGTAGGGGTGGGAGAGGGCGCAGAGGACAAAGAATGTAGTAGTTTGCTTAGATACTTGGAAATATGTTCCGGAGTAGAGCTTCTCAAACTTGAATGGGCTTCCAGACCACTTGGGGAGCTTGTTAAAATGCAGATTCCAAAACTAACCTCCAAAGTTCTCATCCAGATCATGGGTGGGGCCTAGAAATCTGTTTTTTGTGGTTTTTTTAATTTTTATTTTAATTGTGGTGAAAAAATCAGCTCATGTAAAATTTACCCTCTTAACCACTTTTAAGCGTATAGTTCAGCAGTGTTAACTGTATCCACATCATTGTGTAGCAGATCTCTAGAACTGTTTTCATCTTGCCAAACCGAAACTCCATGGGATCACATACTCTTCCGACTGAGCCAGCCAGGTGCCCCGATTCCCTTTATCTTTTGAGAAAAATTGGACTAAATATAGTAGATGCGGTGTCCTGACGTCAGTCACAATGTTTCATTTATACACATGGAGTCAGTTATTTATTTATTTATTTTATTTATTTTTATTTAAAGTCAATTAATTAATATATAGTGTATTATTAATTTCAGAGGTAGAGTTCGGCAATTCATCAGTCTTATATAACAACCAGTGCTCTTTACATTACATGCCCTCCTTAATGTCCATCACCCAGTTACCCCATCCTCCACCCCCTCCCCATACATGGTGTCATTTAGGCACATAAACTCAGAGTTATTTTTGAACTGTCTTTCCTCTTCCACTCAAGACTTCACATTCTTCTTTATTCCATCCCAACTTAAAATTTCTTTGACAAGCCTATGATTACAGAATTAACAAATACTGAACATCTCCTCCCCTAAAAGTATCTTTTGGGGAGATGCACAGGTGACTCAATAGGAAATCAGATATAGATCTTCAAAGAGGTGATAGCTGTTGGGGGGCAAGTCTTCATGGAGTTTCTGCACATCTGTATCAGAGTTTGTCCTGGACTATCTTTTGAAGGCTGTTTGTTTGGTAAACAGCCTGGGAGGAGAGAGATAATACTTATTCCTCGACAGAGGGCAGGATAATACAGATAATATCTCTCTCCTGGGCAAAATCTTCCTCTGGGGCAGGTTTGCTAGCAGTCTTCTTATAAGTTTGGGGGTTTCCTAAGCTCAGGAAACCTCAGCTGTGATACAGACCCACTGTGTGCAGCATCCTCCTGAGCCACTCTGCGTTGCCTCCATAGGACTTGGACAACCTGGGAACCTGATGCTGCCTGCTATACCTTGAGTAATAAAGTCCTTGGTCTCTGACCCAGGAGTCTCATGTCTTCTGCCAGCATCTATGAAACAGTAGCAGGCTAACTGGTTAGTTTGTGAGCAGGAGAAAGTCTCAGACCCTTGCTAGTTCTTGACTATAGCCTGGTAGAGGTAGTAAGGCAGTGTAGAGAACCATGATAGTAGGGAAAAACTGGCAAGTGCTGTACAAGAGGTCCAGACAGAATAATTTGGCTATTTACAAGGAAAAGGGAATTTAACTTCAGTTAATGAGGGCAGGGAATGAGTCAGCAAGTCATCAAGAACAAGGTAGTTTTAAAATTGGGGATTGAAGGATGTAGAATTTGAACAGGCTGAAATACCAGAATGGAGGGGAAAATATCTTCTGAAAGAAGGGAACCTCATGAACACAATACTGTTGTAGGAATGGGGCAGGGGTGAGAGTGGGGTGTTTAGGGAAAAGATTTCAGTGACAAGTAATTAGGATTTATAAAAGACAAAGTTTTTTTTGTTTTTTTTGTTTTGTTTTTTAAGATTTTATTTATTTGACAGAGAGAGAGACAGTGAGAGAGGGAACACAAGCAGGGGGAGTGGGAGAGGGAGAAGCAGGCTTCCCACCGAGCAGGGAGCCCGATGTGGGGCTCGATCCCAGGACCCTGGGACCATGACCTGAGCCTAAGGCAGATGCTTAACAACTGAGCCACCCAGGTGCCCCAGGACAAAGTTTTAATATCCTTTATGGCAGGACTCGAGTCCAGGCCTTTGAATCTTGTTTTTGAATCATTTCTATACTTTTTAAATAATTGCCTTAAAATTTTAATATGTTAATTAAATCAGTAAAAAAATTTTTTTTGCATATAGTTTTATAAATATTCACACATGTATAGATTCATATAATCACCACCAATCAGAAAGAACTCATCACCCCCTGGAATTCCCTTAGCTATCCCTTTGTAGTCACACTAACTCCCACTGGCAACCACTGATCTGTTCTCCTGGTTTCTTCTGTCAATTCTGTCAGTCTTTGCTTCATGTATTTTGAAGCTTTGTTAAGTGTATACACATTTAGAATCATATTTTCTAGTGAATTGACTCTTTTGTCATTATATAATGTCCTTGTTTATCCCTGGTAATTTTCTCCACTCTGAAATCTACTTTTTCCTGATGTTAATATTGCCAGTTCAGCTTTCTCTTGATTAGTGTTTTTGTTTTGTTTCTTTTTACTTTCAATTTACCTATATCATTATATTTAAAGTAATTTTCTGATATATTGTGCATAGTTTGGTAATATTTTTTAAAAAATCTATTTTGATAATCTCTGTCTTTAATTGGCATGTTTAGAAATTTATATTTAATGTACTCATTGATATGCTTAGATTTATGTTTACCCTATTTTATGTATTTTCTGTTTTTTCCCCTCTTTTCACTCCTTCATTTTTTCTTTCCTACTTTCTTTTGGGTTATTGAAAAATTTTTTAATATTGCATTTTATTTATCTAGTTTGTTTTTTACTATATCACTATACCTCTTTGTATAGTTATTTTAGTGGTTGCTCTAGTGATTATAACATACACAATTCTTCACAATCAACTTTTACATTTTATCAATATTTTATCACTTCAATATTTTATCACTTTAAGCAGAATGTAGAAACTTTACCAGATAGTTTCTCCCCTTTATGTTTTATTTGTTTTATGTATTATACCTATGTAAATTGAAAAACTCATCATAAATACTTATATAATATTTATAATTTGTATTTATGTTTAAATACAAGTTACATTTATAATTTATAATTTTTGCTTTCAATCATCAAACATTGTAAAGAACTCAAGGAAGAATCATCTCTTGTAGTTATGCAGATAATTAAAATTTCCATTGCTTTGTCTTCAATTAGGATGTTTTGAATTTCCTTTTAATGCCATTTCCCTTATATGTGAATAATTTACTTTAGCAATTCTAGCTGGTCTGCCAGCAACAAATTCTCTTAATTTTCTTTCATCTTAGAATGTATTTTACCTTCATTCCTGAAGGACATTTTTGCTGAATATAGAATTCTTGATTGATGATTCTTTTTTTTCCAGCATTTTCAAAAAATGTTCCACTTGTGTCTTGCCTTCATAGTTTCTGATGAGAAGTCTGCAGTCATTTGAATTTTTATTCCCTTGTAGGTAGTGTGCCATTTTTCTCTGGCTATTTTCAAGATATTTTCTTTGTCTTTAATTTTCTGCAGTTTGATTATGTTGGATTGGATATGAGTATGGATTTCTTTGATTTTATCCTATTTGGTGTTCACTGTACTTCTTGAATCTGTATGTTTATGTCTTTCACTAACTTTGGCACATTTTCAGCCATTGTTTCTTCAAATATTTTTTCTTCGCTGTACTCTTTTTCCTCTCCTTCTGGGACTCTGATGACATGAATGTTAGACCTCTTGGTATTGTTCCACAAGTTCCTAAAGCTCTGTTATATTTTCCAATCTTTTTTCTTTCTGTTGTTTATATTGGATCTTTCTCAATCTATTTTCCAGTTCACTGACTTTCTTCTGCTATCAAGTTCTTGTGAGTTTTTAATTTTGATTATTATATTTTTAAGTTCTAAAATTTCCATTTGGTTCATCTTTATATTTTCTTTGTTCTTGCTGAGATTTTCTATCTTTCCTTTTGGTTCAAAGTGTTTACCCTTATTTCTTTGAGCATCTATATCAGAGTTACTTTAAAGTCTTTTTCTTTTTTTTTTTTTAAGATTTTATTTATTTATTTGACAGAGAGAGAAACAGCGAGAGAGGGAACACAAGCAGGGGGAGCTGCAGAGGGAGAAGCAGGCTTCCCGCTGAGCAGAGGGCCCGATGCAGGGCTCGATCCCAGGACCCTGGGATCATGACCTAAGACGAAGGCAGACACTTAACGACTGAGCCACCCAGGCGCCCCTAAAGTCTTTTTCAATAATTCCAACATCTGTTTAATCTTGAGGTTGATATTGCCTTTTCTTATGTGAATTGAGATTTTCCTAGTTCTTCAGATTTTAAGTAATTTTGGATTGTATCCTGGATATATATATATATTTTTTTGTATCAGTCAATCAATCCAGTTGTACTTAGGTTCCAAGTTCTGCCTAGTCTTATGTGGGTTGTGGTTTCAATGTCAGTACCATTCTCAGAGCCTTTGTAGGGCGATTTAGATCTGTCTCACATGTGTGCCACCCAGTGGTCAGTCTGGCACCTGGGCAGTGGTCTATCTACTTTGTTCAGTTTTCAAAGTTTTTCATAAGCTGTTTAAGATCAGATCCACACAGACACAAGGTAGAGGTGAGCTCAGGAGTTCTAAAAAGCTTTATGGTATCACTTTCCCAAGCTCCACTCTCTCTGCAATTTGTCTGGAACTTTCTGTTTCCCTGAAGCTCACATTTTTACTCCTATGACCAGAAGGCTGGGATTCTATTTATCCTGCTTTGTCATATACTTCTTATGACTGTGCCAGTGTCTAGAGCCAAGTAGCAAGAGCAGAGAGAGAAATAAAGTATTGGGAGTTCACATCACCCCTTTTAGACCATAGTTTCTTGGATCAGAGAGAATCTCCTTTAGATTTTTAGATACCTAAAGCCTTCTGCTGTTGCCACAGTGGCTGACACAGCTGCCACCACTATGGATTCACTTGGGGGTGACTGGGGCATGAGAAAATGGAGAAAAGAAACAAAAAAAGAAAAATGGGGCAATTTCTTCATTTTCTCTGAAGGTTATGAGTTCCCTTTTATGTTTCTCACGCCATACTAGAGTGCTTCTCCTGGAGCTGTCTTTGTTAGTGGCCTGGTACCCACTCTGGGTTTTGGCTGTCTTGAGTACAGGCTGAGGAATACCAGAGGAAAAATAGGAGGCTTATCATCTGTTCAGTGGTATTTTGAATTATGTTCTTTTCCTCCTCTCTGCCTACTACTATTTGCTTTTCAGAATCCTGAAATTATGACTAGGTTTTATGGCTGCATTCCGTGGGAGAAACAGAGTAGAATGTGCTCCCCCTTACTTGTCCTGAATTGGGACCTCTCTCCTACTACTCTAGAAACATGGGAGGAATTTTACTTCTACTACTGATGATAAAAGGGGGGAAATAGCCTAAGTGAATTTCAAGTTCTCATCCAGCTCTGATGAGAACCAATATCATTTCTGTGCATTAATGTCCATTATAGCATGGATTTCCCTTCCTCTCTAAGAGGTTGTTCATGAGGAAGACCTGATAAAGAAGGAATTGCTACCTGAGATCAAATATTAAGCATGTCCTAGCTAGCTCAATAAATATTTCTGCAATTGGTAAGTGAAGGAAAGTCTTTGGCACAGACCTGCCATTTTCTTAAAAGTAGAACATCTATGGCCTTGGGTTCTTTTCTGTTCTTATTGTACATGACTCAATTTCTCCTTCCATTCTAGCCTTGGTTAACGTCATGTACCTCTGAGGACCATGCTGTCCTTTAGTGTTTCTGGATTTTTTTGTGTGAAAATGGGGGCCCTAAGTAGAAATAAATTGTGTTTGTGCCATATAGAAGCTGACCTAGAATATTGGAATCAGAATGGAAATATTACATTCTAATGTCTAACAGAGTATGTTTGCTAAACAGGCTGCTCTAACCCAGTATTTTTCCTGCTGGGAAAATACCAGACCCTCTTTCTTAACATCCTTGTGGATGACATTTAAAAATATCTTTGCAGTAGGATCTATTCACTGAGGCAGATTTTCCTGGTCCAAAGCAACAGAATTATTCCAAATACTTGCTCTCTTTCCCAGGGAAATACAATGGCATGTTCCCTTCCCACACTATTTTAGTGAGCCCTGGTCCATGAAAAAGTCTGTAGAAATCATTCCTGTTTAGAACAAATAATGGTGACCTAGACTTTCTCTATGTCATCTGTAAACTATATTGTTGTTAGGGTCTATTCTTTTGACTGACATTTTGACAACCATGAGCCAGCAAGCACAAGGATATGTGAGGTGATACTGAGGAGGAGGAGGAACAGGAGGAGGAAAAAGAAGGAGAAAGAAGAAGAAAGGAAAAAAGACAGAGAGAGATGCTATTTTCCAGATCCTTCAAGAACACATGGTCTAGTATAAATATTTCTATTTCAGTGTGATAAATGCCAAAGTACGAGTAAGGGTTAAGGATGGGAGAAAAGGGATTTCAACAAATATCTACTAAATACTTTGCATATGCCAGACACTTTGCTAGGTGGTGGGAATACAATGATTTGGCCTAGGGCAGAGGGTCTAAGAAGGCTTCCCAGAAACAATCATGTCTGAGTTGAGTCCTGAAGGATGAGTAAGCTTTAACCAGCAAAGGAGAAGGAGGCACATATTCAAACACTTTGCTGTATGAGTGAGATTGCTGTGTTTGAGGAACTGAAAGAAGACCAGTGTGGTTGAGTCACAGAGAATTAGTGGGAAAGAGACATAGAATGTGTCTATGGAAGTGGGTTGTGTAGATCCAGGTAGGGATTTGGGGCTTAGTAATGGGAAGCCATTTAAAAAGGGGAGAGAGCCCTCTGCCGGCTGCTCCCCCTGCTTGTGCTCTCTCTCTCTCTCTGTCAAATAAAATAATAAAATCTTTTTAAAAAATAAGGGGTGAAAGGGTGCCTGGGTGGCTCAGTTGGTCAAGTGTCTGTCTTTGGCTCAGGTCATGATCCCCGAGTCCCACATCGGTCTCCCTGCTCAGCGGGGAGCCTGCTTCTCCGTCTGCCTCTGCCCCTCCCCCCACTTGTGCGCGCACGCGCTCTCTCTCTGTCAAATAAATAAATAAAATCTTTAAAAAAATAAAAATAAAAAAATAACAAAAAGGGGAGAGAGGCTGACACAGGATGAATTTGCATTTGAAGAGAATACTCTGGCTACAACATGGAAAACAGATTAGAATAAGTTAGAAGTAAACGTGGTGAGGGGCACCTGTGTGGCTCAGTAGGTTGAGCATCTGACTTTGGCTCAGGTCGTGGTCTCTGGGTCCTTGAACCCGGCCCCCTGTCTGGCTCTGCATCCTGCCTGGCCTGGCGCTCAGTGGAGGATCTGCTTCTCCCTCTTCCTATGCCCCTCCCCCACTTGTGTGCACTCTCTCTCTCAAATAAATAAATAAAATCTTAAAAAAAAAAAAGAAGGAAATGTGGTGAGACCAGATAGGAGATGATTTTGGTGAGAGAAGTGTTTAAGGGTTAGGAAAACTTCTCAAAGAGTTGGCATTTTTGTTTGGGTTTGAAAGATAAGTAGGCATTTCCCAGTAATATAGAGAGGAAGGGGATTCTAGGTATTAGGAGAAACGTTGCAAAGGTCTGTGAGGCAGGGTCCTAAGGTGCGTGTGTGTGTGTGTGTGTGTAGGAGAACTTGAGAAGTTGGAAAAGTATATTGGGTCTAGATTGTGAGGAGACTTTGGCCTTTTGTAGAAGATAACTTGAGATTTTCTATGCTTTTAATCTTGTAGCGAGATCATCAGATTGTATTTTAGAACTTTCACTGTTTCAGCAGTGTAGAGAATAGACAGAAATCAGTTGGGAATTATTATAGTTGTCCAGGAGGTGAGAAAGGCAGTAGCAAAGAAGCTGAGGGAATGGAATGCAGATATATTTAGGAGATCGAATGTTCAGAATTTCTTAATAGTGTGTGTGTGGTGGGTGACAAAAGGGAGGCGTGCAGGATGATTTTGTGTTTTTTTGTTTGTTTTTTATTTTAAGGATCTTATTGTATATATATGTTATATATATAATAGATTTATATATTTTTATATTATATATATATAATAGAGATTTTTATTTTTAAGTAATCTCAACATCCAACATGGAGCTTGGACCCACAACTCAGAGATCAAGAATCTCATGCTCCACTGACTGAGCCAGCCAGGCATCCCCAGGGTGAATTTGAGGCTCTAACTTGGGTAGATGGTGAAGCCATTAACCACAACTGAGACTATACAAGAAGGGGAACAATTTCTCTTGGAGGTTAGAGGAAGGGGAAGGGTGAGGAAAAGAATGATAACTCTTGTTTGGGAAATGTTCAATTTAAGGTGCTTAAGAGATGTATAGTAAAGGTGACCACTTGACCAAGGATAACTAAGACTATCATGTAATGAAGTTCTACCATGGGGCAGGCACTGGGCTGAGGAATTTCCATAGATTTCCTCATTTAACCCTAGCAACAACCCTAGGAGGTCAGTGTTATTGGTTCCAATTTATAAATAAGGAAATTGAGGTGCTGAGAGTTTTGGAACTATCATGTACTTGGTTGACAGCTTCATTATTTAGTCCTTTAAAAGCCTTCGGCAAATCCCTCATTGACCATTCCACTTTTGGACTATAGACTTTCTACCAAGAAGTCCTTTACTTTCCCCATCCCTCTGCCTTCTCCTCATTTGCCACATGTAATCATAGAAAGAACGCTGCCAATTTGGAATGAATTGCATGTTTAATCTCAGCTCTCCCACCAAATAGCTATATGGCTCTCATTTGTAAAATGGAGAAAATTTAATGCCTGATTCTTTATTTCTCAAATAAGCAGAAATGTTTGAACATTCATTTTTTTAAAATTTTACTATGTTATGTTAGTCACCATACACGAACATTCATTTTGTTAAAAAATATAGGTGTAATAATTTTGAATGAGCAAAAATATGCTGTTGGCTAGAATGTGAAATTTGCATGATTTTAAGAGCAATCTGTAAGAATGCAAGAACTACAAAGAAATTTCATGGCTCTGCTGGACTGTTTTGAACTGCTTCCTAAGATCTTCACGATCAAAGTTCAGCCTCCACAGGCAGGGACACTTAATAGAGAAGGCTGAGAATTGCCATGCCTTCTATTAATATCTGGAAGGGTAGTAGTGAGGACCAAGTAATCAATGACATACTTTAATTAAGGAAATACTTTTTTTTTTTTTAAAGATTTTATTTATTTATTTGAGAGAGAGAGACACAGTGAGAGAGGAAACACAAGCAGGGGAAGTGGGAGAGGGAGAAGCAGGCTTCCTGCTGAGCAGGGAGCCTGATGGGGGGCTCAATCCCAGGACCCGGAGATCACGACCCGAGAGGAAGGCAGTCGCTTAACCGACTGAGCCACCCAGGTGCCCCAAGGAAAGTACTTTGTTATGAAAGTCTGGGCAAATAGGATCTCCCTTCATTTCAGTTTTTGCTTTGCTCACATTTTTTATGCCTGTCCTTCACCCCAGCAGCTGATTTATAGACTGATCTTTTACCTGGACCAGTCCTTGCCGGCACTGGCACTGTCATGGGGTGGTGAATACTGTGGGTAAATGCATGTTCTGATGTGCTCTGTTTTTAAAGGCCAACCTGACCTTCTCCTTGTTTTTGACTGGCTATGACTCACAGCCCAGCTGAACCCTGGGTCCTTGGGAATCCCAGGCAGGATGGAGTACTATGTTCTTTCCCTGACCATTCACACTTTCCCGGTATTGACTGGTTCAGAACTGGGGTTGAAAATGGGAAGACTAGGCTCCATTGCTATGGTTACCATATCCATGGATAGTGATTATCAGGAATCCTCTTTCCTCATGGACCCAGATCCCACCTCTTCCAGAAGTTATCTGCTACTGAATAAAAATGAGTGTTGGGGCACCTCTCTGGCTCAGTTAGTAGAGCATGTGACTTTTGATCTCGGGGTTGTAAGTTTGAGCCCCATGTTGGGTGCAGAAATTACTTAAAAATGAAATCTTAAGGGGCACCTGGGTGGCTCAGGCTGTTGAGCGTCTGCCTTTGGTTCAAGTCATGATCCTAGAGTCCCGGGATCAAGTCCCGCATTGGGCTCCTTGCTCAGCAGGGAGTCTGCTTCTCCCTCTGCCCTTCACTCTGCTTGTGCTCTCTCTCTCTCGTTGTCTCTCTCAAATAAATAAATAAAATCTTTAAAAAATAAAATAAAATCTTTTTTTAAAAATTTTTTTATTGTTATGTTAATCCCCATACATTACATCATTAGTTTTAGATATAGTGTTCCATGATTCATTGTTTGTGCATAACACCCAGTGCTCCATGCAGAACGTGCCCTCCTCAATACCCATCACCAGGCTAACCCATCCTCCCAACCCCCTCCCCTCTAGAACCCTCAGTTTGTTTTTCAGAGTCCTTCGTCTCTCATGGTTCTTCTCCCCCTCCGATTTCCCCCCCTTCATTCTTCCCCTCCTGCTACATTCTTCTTCTTCTTTTTTTCTTTCTTAACATATATTGCATTATTTGTTTCAGAGGTACAGATCTGAGATTCAACAGTCTTGCACAATTCACAGCGCTTACCAGAACACATACCCTCCCCAGTGTCCATCACCCAGTCACCCCATCCCTCCCACCCCACCCCCCACTCCAGCAACCCTCAGTTTGTTTCCTGAGATTAAGAATTCCTCATATCAGTGAGGTCATATGATACATGTCTTTCTCTGTTTGACTTATTTCGCTCAGCATAATACCCTCCAGTTCCATCCACGTCGTTGCAAATGGCAAGATCTTATTCCTTTTGATGGCTGCATAATATTCCATTGTATATATATACCACATCTTCTTTATCCATTCATCTGTTGATGGACATCTTGGCTCTTTCCACAGTTTGGCTATTGTGGACATTGCTGCTATAAACATCGGGGTGCACGTAGCCTTTCGGGTCCCTACTTTTGTATCTTTGGGGTAAATACCCAGTAGTGCAATTGCTGGATCATATGGTAGCTCTGTTTTCAACTTTTTGAGGAACCTCCATACTGTTTTCCAGAGTGGCTGCACCAGCTTGCATTCCCACCAACAGTGTAGGAGGGTTCCCCTTTCTCCGCATCCCCGCCAACATCTGTCATTTCCTGACTTGTTAATTTTAGCCATTCTGACTGGT